>NW_027267004.1:0-8000 GCF_963676685.1 Mytilus edulis
TAACAGGCACAAGTATTTGGTTGAAAAATATCTATTGCCATTTGTTTAATTTCGATCGGTGGAAATTTAAGAAGGTGTACTACATGTATAAACCAGTAGAAGACAACACTTCACTAAATAGAAGGTGTACTACATGTATAAACCAGTAGAAGACACCACTTCACTAAATAGAAGGTGTACTACATGTATAAACCAGTAGAAGACACCACTTCACTAAATAGAAGGTGTACTACATGTATAAACCAGTAGAAGACAACACTTCACTAAATAGAAGGTGTACTACATGTATAAACCAGTAGAAGACAACACTTCACTAAATAGAAGGTGTACTACATGTATAAACCATTAGAAGACAACACTTCACTAAATAGAAGGTGTACTACATGTATAAACCAGTAGAAGAAAACACTTCACTAAATAGAAGGTGTACTACATGTATAAACCAGTAGAAGAAAACACTTCACTAAATAGAATAGAAGGTGTACTACATGTATAAACCAGTAGAAGAAAACACTTCACTAAATAGAAGGTGTACTACATGTATAAACCAGTAGAAGACAACACTTCACTAAATAGAAGGTGTACTACATGTACAAACCAGTAGAAGACAGCACTTCACTAAATAGAAGGTGTACTACATGTATAAACCAGTAGAAGACAACACTTCACTAAATAGAAGGTGTACTACATGTATAAACCAGTAGAAGAAAATACTTCACTAAATAGAAGGTGTACTACATGTATAAACCAGTAGAAGAAAACACTTCACTAAATAGAAGGTGTACTACATGTATAAACCAGTAGAAGTAAACACTTCATTAAATAGAAGGTGTACTACATGTATAAACCAGTAGAAGAAAACACTTCACTAAATAGAAGGTGTACTACATGTATAAACCAGTAGAAGACAACACTTCACTAAATAGAAGGTGTACTACATGCATAAACCAGTAGAAGACAACACTTCACTAAATAGAAGGTGTACTACATGTATAAACCAGTAGAAGACAACACTTCACTAAATAGAAGGTGTACTACATGTATAAACCAGTAGAATACAACACTTCACTAAATAGAAGGTGTACTACATGTATAAACCAGTAGAAGACAACACTTCACTAAATAGAAGGTGTACTACATGTACAAACCAGTAGAAGACAACACTTCACTAAATAGAATAGAAGGTGTACTACATGTATAAACCAGTAGAAGACAACACTTCACTAAATAGAAGGTGTACTACATGTATAAACCAGTAGAAGAAAACACTTCACTAAATAGAAGGTGTACTACATGTATAAACCAGTAGAAGACAACACTTCACTAAATAGAAGGTGAACTACATGTATAAACCAGTAGAAGACAACACTTCACTAAATAGTAGGTGTACTACATGTATAAACCAGTAGAAGACAACACTTCACTAAATAGAAGGTGTACTACATGTATAAACCAGTAGAAGACAACACTTCACTAAATAGAAGGTGTACTACATGTATAAACCAGTAGAAGACAGCACTTCACTAAATAGAATAGAAGGTGTACTACATGTATAAACCAGTAGAAGACAACACTTCACTAAATAGAAGGTGTACTACATGTATAAACCAGTAGAAGACAACACTTCACTAAATAGAAGGTGTACTACATGTATAAACCAGTAGAAGACAACACTTCACTAAATAGAAGGTGTACTACATGTATAAACCAGTAGAAGAAAACACTTCACTAAATAGAATAGAAGGTGTACTACATGTATAAACCAGTAGAAGACAACACTTCACTAAATAGAAGGTGTACTACATGTATAAACCAGTAGAAGACAACACTTCACTAAATAGAAGGTGTACTACATGTATAAACCAGTAGAAGACAACACTTCACTAAATAGAAGGTGTACTACATGTATAAACCAGTAGAAGACAACACTTCACTAAATAGTAGGTGTACTACATGTATAAACCAGTAGAAGACAACACTTCACTAAATAGAATAGAAGGTGTACTACATGTATAAACCAGTAGAAGACAACACTTCACTAAATAGAAGGTGTACTACATGTATAAACCAGTAGAAGACAACACTTCACTAAATAGAAGGTGTACTACATGTATAAACCAGTAGAAGACAACACTTCACTAAATAGAAGGTGTACTACATGTATAAACCAGTAGAAGACAACACTTCACTAAATAGAAGGTGTACTACATGTATAAACCAGTAGAAGACAACACTTCACTAAATAGAATAGAAGGTGTACTACATGTATAAACCAGTAGAAGACAACACTTCACTAAATAGAAGGTGTACTACATGTATAAACCAGTAGAAGACAACACTTCACTAAATAGAAGGTGTACTACATGTATAAACCAGTAGAAGACAACACTTCACTAAATAGAAGGTGTACTACATGTATAAACCAGTAGAAGACAACACTTCACTAAATAGAAGGTGTACTACATGTATAAACCAGTAGAAGAAAACACTTCACTAAATAGAATAGAAGGTGTACTACATGTATAAACCAGTAGAAGACAACACTTCACTGAATAGAAGGTGTACTACATGTATAAACCAGTAGAAGTAAACACTTCACTAAATAGAAGGTGTACTACATGTATAAACCAGTAGAAGTAAACACTTCATTAAATAGAAGGTGTACTACATGTATAAACCAGGAGAAGAAAACACTTCACTAAATAGAAGGTGTACTACATGTATAAACCATTAGAAGAAAACACTTCACTAAATAGAAGGTGTACTACATGTATAAACCAGTAGAAGTAAACACTTCACTAAATAGAAGGTGTACTACATGTATAAACCAGTAGAAGTAAACACTTCATTAAATAGAAGGTGTACTACATGTATAAACCAGTAGAAGACAACACTTCACTAAATAGAAGGTGTACTACATGTATAAACCAGTAGAAGACAACACTTCACTAAATAGAAGGTGTACTACATGTATAAACCAGTAGAAGACAACACTTCACTAAATAGAAGGTGTACTACATGTATAAACCAGTAGAAGACAACACTTCACTAAATAGAAGGTGTACTACATGTATAAACCAGTAGAAGACAACACTTCACTAAATAGAAGGTGTACTACATGTATAAACCAGTAGAAAACAACACTTCACTAAATAGAAGGTGTACTACATGTATAAACCAGTAGAAGACAACACTTCACTAAATAGAAGGTGTACTACATGTATAAACCAGTAGAAGAAAACACTTCACTAAATAGAAGGTGTACTACATGTATAAACCAGTAGAAGACAACACTTCACTAAATAGAAGGTGTACTACATGTATAAACCAGTAGAAGACAACACTTCACTAAATAGAAGGTGTACTACATGTATAAACCAGTAGAAGACAACACTTCACTAAATAGAATAGAAGGTGTACTACATGTATAAACCAGTAGAAGACAACACTTCACTAAATAGAAGGTGTACTACATGTATAAACCATTAGAAGACAACACTTCACTAAATAGAAGGTGTACTACATGTATAAACCAGTAGAAGACAACACTTCACTAAATAGAAGGTGTACTACATGTATAAACCAGTAGAAGACAACACTTCACTAAATAGAAGGTGTACTACATGTATAAACCAGTAGAAGACAACACTTCACTAAATAGAAGGTGTACTACATGTATAAACCAGTAGAAGACAACACTTCACTAAATAGAAGGTGTACTACATGTATAAACCAGTAGAAGACAACACTTCACTAAATAGAATAGAAGGTGTACTACATGTATAAACCAGTAGAAGACAACACTTCACTAAATAGAATAGAAGGTGTACTACATGTATAAACCAGTAGAAGACAACAATTCACTAAATAGAAGGTGTACTACATGTATAAACCAGTAGAAGACAACACTTCACTAAATAGAAGGTGTACTACATGTATAAACCATTAGAAGACAACACTTCACTAAATAGAAGGTGTACTACATGTATAAACCAGTAGAAGACAACACTTCACTAAATAGAAGGTGAACTACATGTATAAACCAGTAGAAGACAACACTTCACTAAATAGAAGGTGTACTACATGTATAAACCAGTAGAAGACAACACTTCACTAAATAGAAGGTGTACTACCTGTATAAACCAGTAGAAGACAACACTTCACTAAATAGAAGGTGTACTACATGTATAAACCAGTAGAAGACAACACTTCACTAAATAGAAGGTGTACTACATGTATAAACCAGTAGAAGACAACACTTCACTAAATAGAATAGAAGGTGTACTACATGTATAAACCAGTAAAAGACAACACTTCACTAAATAGAAGGTGTACTACATGTATAAACCATTAGAAGAAAACACTTCACTAAATAGAAGGTGTACTACATGTATAAACCAGTAGAAGACAACACTTCACTAAATAGAAGGTGTACTACATGTATAAACCAGTAGAAGAAAACACTTCACTAAATAGAATAGAAGGTGTACTACATGTATAAACCAGTAGAAGACAACACTTCACTAAATAGAAGGTGTACTACATGTATAAACCAGTAGAAGACAACACTTCACTAAATAGAAGGTGTACTACATGTATAAACCAGTAGAAGACAACACTTCACTAAATAGAAGGTGTACTACATGTATAAACCAGTAGAAGACAACACTTCACTAAATAGAAGGTGTACTACATGTATAAACCAGTAGAAGACAACACTTCACTAAATAGAAGGTGTACTACATGTATAAACCAGTAGAAGACAACACTTCACTAAATAGAAGGTGTACTACATGTATAAACCAGTAGAAAACAACACTTCACTAAATAGAAGGTGTACTACATGTATAAACCAGTAGAAGACAACACTTCACTAAATAGAAGGTGTACTACATGTATAAACCAGTAGAAGAAAACACTTCACTAAATAGAAGGTGTACTACATGTATAAACCAGTAGAAGACAACACTTCACTAAATAGAAGGTGTACTACATGTATAAACCAGTAGAAGACAACACTTCACTAAATAGAAGGTGTACTACATGTATAAACCAGTAGAAGACAACACTTCACTAAATAGAAGGTGTACTACATGTATAAACCAGTAGAAGACAACACTTCACTAAATAGAAGGTGTACTACATGTATAAACCAGTAGAAGACAACACTTCACTAAATAGAATAGAAGGTGTACTACATGTATAAACCAGTAGAAGACAACACTTCACTAAATAGAATAGAAGGTGTACTACATGTATAAACCAGTAGAAGACAACACTTCACTAAATAGAAGGTGTACTACATGTATAAACCAGTAGAAGAAAACACTTCACTAAATAGAAGGTGTACTACATGTATAAACCAGTAGAAGACAACACTTCACTAAATAGAAGGTGAACTACATGTATAAACCAGTAGAAGACAACACTTCACTAAATAGTAGGTGTACTACATGTATAAACCAGTAGAAGACAACACTTCACTAAATAGAAGGTGTACTACATGTATAAACCAGTAGAAGACAACACTTCACTAAATAGAAGGTGTACTACATGTATAAACCAGTAGAAGACAGCACTTCACTAAATAGAATAGAAGGTGTACTACATGTATAAACCAGTAGAAGACAACACTTCACTAAATAGAAGGTGTACTACATGTATAAACCAGTAGAAGACAACACTTCACTAAATAGAAGGTGTACTACATGTATAAACCAGTAGAAGACAACACTTCACTAAATAGAAGGTGTACTACATGTATAAACCAGTAGAAGAAAACACTTCACTAAATAGAATAGAAGGTGTACTACATGTATAAACCAGTAGAAGACAACACTTCACTAAATAGAAGGTGTACTACATGTATAAACCAGTAGAAGACAACACTTCACTAAATAGAAGGTGTACTACATGTATAAACCAGTAGAAGACAACACTTCACTAAATAGAAGGTGTACTACATGTATAAACCAGTAGAAGACAACACTTCACTAAATAGTAGGTGTACTACATGTATAAACCAGTAGAAGACAACACTTCACTAAATAGAATAGAAGGTGTACTACATGTATAAACCAGTAGAAGACAACACTTCACTAAATAGAAGGTGTACTACATGTATAAACCAGTAGAAGACAACACTTCACTAAATAGAAGGTGTACTACATGTATAAACCAGTAGAAGACAACACTTCACTAAATAGAAGGTGTACTACATGTATAAACCAGTAGAAGACAACACTTCACTAAATAGAAGGTGTACTACATGTATAAACCAGTAGAAGACAACACTTCACTAAATAGAATAGAAGGTGTACTACATGTATAAACCAGTAGAAGACAACACTTCACTAAATAGAAGGTGTACTACATGTATAAACCAGTAGAAGACAACACTTCACTAAATAGAAGGTGTACTACATGTATAAACCAGTAGAAGACAACACTTCACTAAATAGAAGGTGTACTACATGTATAAACCAGTAGAAGACAACACTTCACTAAATAGAAGGTGTACTACATGTATAAACCAGTAGAAGAAAACACTTCACTAAATAGAATAGAAGGTGTACTACATGTATAAACCAGTAGAAGACAACACTTCACTGAATAGAAGGTGTACTACATGTATAAACCAGTAGAAGTAAACACTTCACTAAATAGAAGGTGTACTACATGTATAAACCAGTAGAAGTAAACACTTCATTAAATAGAAGGTGTACTACATGTATAAACCAGGAGAAGAAAACACTTCACTAAATAGAAGGTGTACTACATGTATAAACCATTAGAAGAAAACACTTCACTAAATAGAAGGTGTACTACATGTATAAACCAGTAGAAGTAAACACTTCACTAAATAGAAGGTGTACTACATGTATAAACCAGTAGAAGTAAACACTTCATTAAATAGAAGGTGTACTACATGTATAAACCAGTAGAAGACAACACTTCACTAAATAGAAGGTGTACTACATGTATAAACCAGTAGAAGACAACACTTCACTAAATAGAAGGTGTACTACATGTATAAACCAGTAGAAGACAACACTTCACTAAATAGAAGGTGTACTACATGTATAAACCAGTAGAAGACAACACTTCACTAAATAGAAGGTGTACTACATGTATAAACCAGTAGAAGAACAACACTTCACTAAATAGAAGGTGTACTACATGTATAAACCAGTAGAAGACAACACTTCACTAAATAGAAGGTGTACTACATGTATAAACCAGTAGAAGAAAACACTTCACTAAATAGAAGGTGTACTACATGTATAAACCAGTAGAAGACAACACTTCACTAAATAGAAGGTGTACTACATGTATAAACCAGTAGAAGACAACACTTCACTAAATAGAAGGTGTACTACATGTATAAACCAGTAGAAGACAACACTTCACTAAATAGAAGGTGTACTACATGTATAAACCAGTAGAAGACAACACTTCACTAAATAGAATAGAAGGTGTACTACATGTATAAACCAGTAGAAGACAACACTTCACTAAATAGAAGGTGTACTACATGTATAAACCATTAGAAGACAACACTTCACTAAATAGAAGGTGTACTACATGTATAAACCAGTAGAAGACAACACTTCACTAAATAGAAGGTGTACTACATGTATAAACCAGTAAAAGACAACACTTCACTAAATAGAAGGTGTACTACATGTATAAACCAGTAGAAGACAACACTTCACTAAATAGAAGGTGTACTACATGTATAAACCAGTAGAAGACAACACTTCACTAAATAGAAGGTGTACTACATGTATAAACCAGTAGAAGACAACACTTCACTAAATAGAATAGAAGGTGTACTACATGTATAAACCAGTAGAAGACAACACTTCACTAAATAGAATAGAAGGTGTACTACATGTATAAACCAGTAGAAGACAACAATTCACTAAATAGAAGGTGTACTACATGTATAAACCAGTAGAAGACAACACTTCACTAAATAGAAGGTGTACTACATGTAT
>NW_027267005.1:0-28739 GCF_963676685.1 Mytilus edulis
TCATTGGAAATCTACTTTTTTTATGATGAACTCTCACAGTTAGTTTTTTTTTATTGGAGGAGCCGTACATAAACTGCATGGGTGACACTTGTGACGACTTGAATTTTCTAATAATAAAGATATTTTCTTTCGTGTGGAAAAACTTTACATTAATCAATAATAATGATCACGTGTCTGTTTCTTGGGGTAATAAACATCTGCATATAGTAAAAAAACGGGTTCAAACATATACATATGGTAAAATAATCGTTAAGTAAGTTGCAACCCCACTTTGGAACAGTCTTTCGGACCATTTCAGGATGCAAAACATTTTTCTCAATTTGAGAACATGATTCAGTTTTGAAGTGTCGATGTTCTCCATACATAATATACAGTCTTTAATTTTAGACCAAATGCATTGATTTTTTTTTATCTAGCTCTTATTTTAAATTTTGAATTTCCTTTACTGCTGCTGACTCACTATTAGCAATAGGTGACACATAGAGACGCTTGCTACATGAGCTGTTGATGCTTTATTATTCATTTTCCAAAGGCTTAACAGTCGGAAACCCGGACCAGGCGATTGAAATAGAACAAAAGAATCGAAGCTCTTTGTTAGAGAAGGCGATACATGCTTACTGTAATGTTTACTATAGTGACAAAAATTTTAAAAGTTAATAGAAACAAACAAAATTACAATTTTCTTCTCAATTACGAAGTGTTTTATTTTAAAAACACCATTTGCATAAGTTTTCAATTTATTTAGTACATAGTTAAGCAGAACAATTAGATATCAAGTCGACGACATGGGTATCTTTCAAGTTGGATGTAGAAAATGCATAACCTCCGATTTTTTTAAAATTTACCACGGACGGAAAACATATCAATCTATTAGTTCAGTAATTTTCGCGTCTGCCCTTACATTATGTGACTCAAGAAAAAAATTCCAAAAAATGGGTAACAATTGTATCGAAAAGAGAAAATCGAGTGCACCTTTTTTATGTTAGGGCGTGTTGGAGTTGAATATTTTGTCATGATATCGTAGAATAGCAAGAATACTTCATACATCGTCTGGCTTCAGATTCTATCATTTTTATATATCAAAGCTACAGGTTGACTTTATAACATAAAAACATCACAGTACTAAAAGATGAAATATATGGGTCAAGTGAAATACCTATCTAATGAATCACAAAAACAGTAGGTGTGTTCGAATAGCTATTTTTTTTTACTGAAAGTACTTGACGACAGTCTTTCAAGTTGGATGATGAAAATGCATATCTTCGAAAAATTATATTTTTTTGTGTGTGAAAACTAGGGGTTATAGTCTTCAACCACTAAAAAAATCTAGTCTGCCCTTCCACGAAAATTTAATTAGAATTTTTTTAAATGTTTATGAATTTTCGAAAATTCCACCTGACAACCGATCAGACAATAGTTTTAAGTTGAATCAATGCAAACAAGATCATTAACTGATGCTCATTAGCTAGTTGATACATTTGTCTTTTAAAATACAACTGACATATAAGGATCGTAATGGTGCAATGTGGATAAATTTATCGGTTTCCGAGAGCAAAATTGGCAGCGCTTCATCCCTACAATGGCTTCCATTTCTACGATTGTGAAAATGAACTGGCGTTATTAGTACTGCAACTGACATCGAAAAAGACGCTTAGTTAACGAGTTTAATGGTCCGGAATAACACACGGCTGCAATTGTTTTAAATGATAGAATAATATCTATATTTTAATTTCCGTCGGGTCGTAAAAAGTTTCTATGGTCACATTTTTGTATTTTATCCCTTTAATGGGGGTACCCCTCAATTTACGGTTTTGGGTAGTTACCTTAAAATCCAAAAATATATTTTTTGGTTAAATTTCCCGCTCTTTTCGTAAATATTTTCTATGCACATATCCTCAAGGATCATCGGAATGATGAAGACATAAATATAATACCATCTCCAAGTAAAACTTTCAAACTTAAAGTTAGCTGTTTTTTAGATAGAAATTTAACGCGTTTTTCTTTGAAAACGAGAAAACATATGATTCAAAAATAGTATTGACATTTGAGAGGACAAAACATATAATTGTGATACTGCATGCAAATTTTGTTCGGTAAATTCCAAACAATTTTGTCAAAAACTCAAAAATAAAACCATCATTTGTACCTTTTTTAATTACGGAAATTTCCTATCCGTCAATCAGCTCCACCATTTATTTTTTCCTTCACCATCAATTTGATAGTTTCGATGTGATTATGTAGATTTTGTAGGAGAAGTTAATTTATTTTTGAGTGATTTGAATATATATAGTAGTTCTTTCGTGTATTTTCTGTAAATAAGTTATATTTTGTTAATAAAATTTTGACTTTATATAAAAGTTAACCAAATCCTCCGGATAAGAAGGTTTTTCCGGATAATGACTATAGTTGACATTGTGTGAAAATACATTGTATGTCAATGTTTAACCTCAGAGCAATTAATATACATGCAAGTCATGCAAGTGGTCGGGGGAAAAGTACTATTGAAGATTCGCAGAGATTTGGTGTGAGACAAGGTGATGCTAAAACCAACTTCTCTTAATATTCTGCTTTCTGTGGGCGAATCATCAGAGATGTTATGACAAAATTGGTGCGTCTTTAAATTAGATTGATTGATTGATTGTTGGTTGCTTAACGTCCATTGACAAATATGTCATGCATGTTCAGGACGAGAACAAGTTAACAATAAAAACAATAGGTAGGTTTTGTCATAATAGAGGCCATTCGGGATGATGATCGGGAAAATTTAGACTGCCACTGGAAAATGATGGTATATTGTATTGGGACAGAAATTTTCCATTGCAACAGGCCACCTTCGGACTCCTCAAAGAGTTGATGCAAGGGTTTTAACATGCAAAGAATGTGACACTCCCTTTACACGAGGCGTCGGACTTAACGTCCCCATTCTGACCGGACGTGACTGCAAACTTGATACATCCCGCACAGCCAAACAGACGCCCCACTTCGTTTTACTGCCGGTCGGGAGAAGACCAAGTGACCATATTTCGTTTCCCCAGTCACCCTTGGGGAACTTTAAATTAAAAACAACAGAAATCCATACATGTGATCAAACTGATCGACATGTATCCTCACAACCTGACACATTTATACAATCTCGCGCTCAGTTTCTTCCTTGTAGTTTGGATATGAAAACAGGGTTTTTGTTTAAAAGACAAACCTTTAATAAAAAAAACCCAGAAAACTACGCAAAACTGAGTCCTCTAAACGTGTTGACAGTCTTTTAAGTTGTGCTTATTAATGTGAGTAATCATTTATCCATGCATAACCAAGTACTTATTGAAGTCAAAACCTGTGCAATTAAGTAAAACAGTTACTGAAAAATTAGAATTTGAACTTGCTGTCAGTTCATTAATAACGATTGTTAGTGATGTGATTTGTTCTTCCATAAAAAAAAAAAAAGCCTTTCTCATGTAGCACATCCTCTATATATACCGATCAATTTTACCCAAGATTGTCTCTGATGCTTACCAAACTGCCAAACTCCAGAACTAACTAGATATTGTGACACCTTACAATTCAGACACAGTGGGGCCAAGGGATATGAAATAAAGAGTTTAGCTCTGAACTCAATTTAGGGGATGCCATATCTGCTGCAGGAAAATTGAAGTCTATGTTAAGACTTTCAGAATTACACCAAGGTGTGTCTGAAAATATTAAGGATACATGTATATATTAAGAAGAACAATTACTTCACCCTGCCACCAGTGCTCTTATGAGCTATGTCCTCGTTTTGGTATTTCTATGGAAATGCATAGCTTGTTAATAGATATAGGAAGATGTGGTATGAGTGCCAACGATACAACACACCATCCAAGTCACAATTTATAAAAGTAAACCATTATAGGTCACGGTCCGGTCTTCAACACGGAGCCTAGGCTCAAAAGTTCATTTGTTAGTTAATTAATAAAAATAACACAAAGGCGCTTCTGAACCGTATATTGTCCCTAAAGATAACAACAATTCGCAAATGGATGGCTATTACAAAATCAATCGTTTCTGTAGCAACATTCGCCCCATTACATTTTGGATTGTCAGTGCAGATACATCATGCATATGCATATGGGAATATGGGTCACTAACATTGATCGAAACTTTGTACTCACATTTCTTTTGTGTTTCCTATGCAAAGGTAAGACTATATCTGACGAGTTTGACCGAATCATGACGGTATTTACGCTCCAGATAGCATTTGTACTCAAAAACTGTGTTTGCTTTGAACACACTCTGTCCTACGCCGAACTTGTTCTTATGAAAAAGGGAAGTGTCTTGTAATGCTAATACGCGTACTGAATCCGCATATGATGACTAAGAGATTGATTCATGTCCTTATTTTATGAATACTTGAGCTATTGTGTGCCATTTTTAAAAGTTATATAAGGATCATGACTGATTTTGAATTACAACATTAGAAAATTGGCATTGCATTGTATAATTTTTCATCCTTCCCTTAAAAAATTAATGAGTTAACTTTTTTACCAGGATTATCCCACTAAAAAAATGTTCATGTACCAAACTGACTTTGTTTTACGCTCATTTTTTTTTAAACCTCGCATTCGCCTCGTGTGACTATAGTATATTTTGTCGTTATACCTGCTCTGTCTAGACTTTGCAAATACACAATATGTATTTATCTATAACTAGATACTAATTTTCACAAAATACACAAACTTTAAGATGCAAAATTAAAAACACTGTTTCAGCGCTTGAATTTTGTTTTTTTCAAAGATAGAAAAAATATTGAAATAATTTGATAAACTGGTGTTTTATACTTTAGAAAATAATTCTGTAATATACTATAGTGAAATACTATACACAATATGAAAGTTTATGGATGTGAAAAGGTCAAGGCCACTTCTTCTTTTGCTATGTCTTAAATGGAAAAAAAATCAGAAGGTTCCAAATCAACGCCCTTTTTTAATGGCAGCTTTTCATATAAGTAGTCAAATTTGTCATTTTAACATCGTTTATACCATATGCTTATGATTGAATCGTTTTTGTAGCATTCTATTGAATAAATATCAGAATATTTCTCCTTTTTGTCCTTGTGGTTGAAATGTTGATATTTTTAGGTCTGACCTTTGACCCTCAATTTCACAAAATTGTGACCACTCTGGATTTTTACGACCCAACTTTTCTTATTATACACGTTTTCCTCTTTCCATCGATATATAATTTAGGTGTGTGTTCTTCCGGACCATTAAAGTTTTAAAAAATGAACTCTGGTTGCAGTACTATATGGGGAGATAATTTTGACGAAGTAGAATCCCGACTACAGAAATCTGAAGATAAAAAATGATTGTTGCTTGGCTTTGTAAATGATGCTTTGTTTTACTTTGTTTTGTATACGGTTTTGTATTCGGTAAAAAGATCACTGGCGCTCATGTTAGTATGTTTTATGCTATGCCGAATCAAAAATAAAATATTTTTTCGAATGAAGAGCCCAAATAAGTAGTTTTAACGGAATTCTAGACAATTCGCATCAAGACAAATCGGCCGCATCTCATGAAGATAACACAAATCTTGTGTTTATTTCATTTATTAGCTTTCAAACCATTAACATTTTTTCAATCAATTGTGATTTAATCAAATGATATTTAATTAGACAACATCAAATTTAGTATTGCATATTTTATTTTAGTTTTAAAATTGTCGAATTGTCTTGGTCACGAAATGGGCTAGATGGTGTCTATTTTGTTTCGTATTAGGTGCCGAATTGTCTTTTTGTCGTAAAGTGTCATTGTCGAATTGTCTGTGTGTCGAAATGTCTCTGTGCCGAATTTCCTTTGTGCCGAATTGTCTCTATGTCGATTTGTCTTAGTGTCGAAGTGTCTTGTTATCCTTTTAAATTCAGACCTTAGTGCCAAAATAACATAGTTTCGAAGTGCTGATTTCTATGGAGTCAAGGCTTTGGGACATAATACTTATCTTATAAGGTCAAAGATATAGTCTGTATGTGATTTCGTAGGGACGATAAGATGTAGGGCGAAAATATACTGGCTCGTTTTTTTCCGGAAATCACCGGAGATCAACATTTTAAATATTATTAAAATAGAAGAATCACATAATTAAATGGAAACTATAATTTTCTTATAAAATACTAGCATTGTTTTTTTTTTAGAAGGAATTGAAAAATAAAAATGAAATAAATATGTGCATTGATACAATTTTCTATTGACCAATCAGAAGTCAATATTTCAGCCGACCACGCTTTGGTGCAGCCATTTTGTTGGAGTCCTTTGTGCGAAGAAGTCGTCCTGTGTAAAGAAAGAACAATTTTAAAAATGGCAGAAGAAGAAACTCCTGTAGCTGAGCAGATTGAACAACAAAATGGCGAGGAGTTCACAGAAAACGCAGTAGAACCAATGGAAGGAGACGAATCTGGAGGTGGAGATCAGGCCGAAGGAGGAAATCCTGAAGATGAAGACGACAGGTAAAAAAGCCGCCGCATTGTTCTTTAAACATTTTGTATGTAATAAACTAGGTTCACGTCTTTATCTGCCACTGTTCATCGATAGTCTTTCAAAATTAATGTTTCATGAATCAAGAGACAAAACCTAATGTCGAAATTTTATTCAAATACTTCGGTGAAAATTCACGCAAGTTTACACATGTGACGTCATACAGAATACATATTTATACAGATTTATATTGATACGTAACAATTGCTTGAAGATGAGATTATATACCGGTTTGTTTGAAATTCTAAAGTTAAACAAGGCTATATTGGTCCAGTTATTATGATCCTAAATTATGAAGCAGAAAAACCCATTTCAAGATGATTTCTCAATAGATTTTATATTGTTTAAATTGTATATCATATTTAAAAAAAAATCGCCAAGCTGAGCGAGGGAACTTTTTTTTTAAGGGGGTTTTTGGGTGTCTGAAACATTGTGAAACGGAAAAAGTTTATTTCAGCATTACTTTGGGAGAGGTCAATGTATTTATTAGCTGCGGAACCGTAGCTTTAGAAATGCGTTTTTTTTTTATTAGCTAGCATAGTAAGTAACAAAACAAAATTCAATATTACAGTTCATCTCTGTTGGTCGACCAAAACTTTCTTGATTCTTCTGTGACCTGTACTATCGAAAAGCTTCAACACACGTTCTTTGTCAACTGTGTCATTCCTATGCACATGGAGCATACAAAGCCTGTCACTACCCATTGTAGCCCGTTACCAGGTTTTCAAACGAATAGGTACTGAGAAGACTAGACCAACATTGTTACTTAAATGGATTTTTGACTTGCTAATGTCACAAGTGATAAGAAGTTACCTGTAAACATTGCATGAAAATTTCAAAAGGGCACGTTTTAACTTTTTATCCTGCAATTGGGTGTCCTACTATACAGATACAGCCCTACAGATATCGCTATGCTGTATCTGTATACTATACAGATAATCGCTTTAAAGCTCCGCCTTCTGCCGGACTGAGTATTGTTTGAACCTGTGTGACCTCAGAATGTGTATTCCAGTTGCATTCTAATGATGATGACAATTGTCGATTTCAAAACTTGAATGTGTATGATTGTGTTACAAAATCAACCATGTCAATTTCAGCATGCATGTTTATTGAATTTTAAGTCTGAAGCGTAGGACAACTCGTACACTTCTGTTTCAAATTTGACAATGTTTTGTTATTTGTTTTTACTGTTGAAATTAGTTGTGATGTTAAAATAGATAATTATTCACCTTGAGCGATGTTTTATTGTTGACCATTCAAGATTCTTTTTTTTTTGCGAACCCGTCTTCAGTGTAATGTGTGATTAGGATATTACTACGCAGGCCTCAAAGGATTACAAATCTAAAAAAAATACTAAATATGTTAGTTTTTGTGCCTTTTAAAACACAAACAATTTACCGAATTAATTGCAGGATAAAGACAATAACTGTTTAGTGTCTTTAAATATCAGCTGTATTTGTACTCAGCTCGAAACAGGTGTAGTAGCTCGCTAAAAGCTCGCATACACCTTGTTCCTAGCCTCGTACAAATACAGCTGATATTTAAAGACACTAAACAGTTATTGTCTATATAACTGCATCTGTAGAATTCGTAAATACTTGTGAAAGTATTTTAGGAAATACAAAACATGAATATAAAGTGAAGCCTTGTTTCTTCTAGAATTGAAAAAAACATACAAATCTTTGTTTAGGAATCGATTGAATCAAGCTGCATGATCCTGCAGATGTAACTGAACATAACTGAATTATGTTCACTTGTATTGAAAATTTTTATTCATTGAATATTAATTCCCAAGTGATTAACATACATGTATCTTTTTGTCATCTCATAATGATGATCAAGTATGAATTGGTGAACAAAGAAATTGTTTTGTTGCGAGTTATGCATCAAATTAGACTTGAAATAAAGCTTGATTTTTTGACTTAAAAAACACTTGCTATTATTAAGCATTGTTATCACAAGTAGAATGTGTGCTTTTGAAGATTTCATTACATTAAATGAACAGGAAAATAAGGAGGTCCCTGTATACTGTTTTTTTCAACACCAGAAAACTGGGGTGTTCACTGAATTGGAATACAGGAAATACCCCACTTTTCTTGACTTGAGCCTTACTTGTTGAATTTTGTACAAATTCAATATAGAAAACCGTATCAAGGAATAAAATAAAAATAATTGACCTACCTACCCATACCCTAACAACCAAACAATGTTGATTTCCGGTCACTAGGATCTTGGGTATGAACAAGATCTTAGTGAATGGAAATCAATATTGATTGGTTGAAATATTTTAAGATGTCAAACTTCTGGCATCCTTTCAGAGATTGAAAGTAGAATGCATTGTGTATGTTGGAAAAAGTGGATTATCTGGACTCGGAAATGTTGATCATAGTAAGGCACACGAAAGTGTATATATGTACGGATGTCTGACAAGTACAAAATAAGCGCAAGAAAATTGTCAGTGATCTCCTGTTTAGAATGGGCACTGCTTTCTGTCGATATTGCACAATTTAAAAAAAAAATTGGAAAAGGCAAATGTAAATAGTGAATATATGTGTTATAGAGACAGAAGAATTTTTTTATACGACCGCAAAAATTACAAATTTTTTGGTCGTATATTGGTATCACATTGGTATCGTCGTCATCGATTTATTTTGTACATCAAATTGGTGACATTGGAACTTGGTTATTACATCTGATTTCATCTCTTTCAGAAAATTGTTTGTTGGTAATCTGAGCTGGGAAACTACACAAAGTAAGTACAATTATGTTAACCCTTTCAACGCTATACACGGCATATGCCGCGATGACGTATGCCGTTCGCCACTGCTATTCGCGGCATATGCCGCGATGAAAAAGGATTTTTCATTAGGACTCATAAACCATTCGGTTTTCATTCGGGTTCTCTCTAATTTTTCATCGTTTGAATCTAGGATATGCAAGATCTCATTTGCGCTTGAAATCCGACAATTTTTATAGTAAAATCATGCAGTAGAAGGAAAATAGAAGGAAAATAAAAACAAATATTTTGATAAATGCAAATGGCGAAAATCGGAAACGAAGCTGTAAATATGGAAAAATTTCAGCATTTCCTTGGCGAAACTATCAACGAGGATTAGTTAAAAGGTTTCTTGTTATCTCAATGTGTTTATTACATTAAATTCGTGTGGGAAATATGATTTGATCGATCATTACGAGACGTAGAAAAAGGGGGGAAAACGGAGGTTGACTGAAATTTTTTAGGACGGAGCTATTTATTTGTGCCACGATTACATAAAACGTTATGTATGGTACAATACGCTACGGAATCGGGCAACTGGTGTCTTCTTTACAATATGGCAGATAAAACAACAAAATAAATGAAGACTAAAAGTAGTTTTTATTCAAAATTCAACACAAATGTAATAAATTACACCTTTTTACCTGTTAATTACCTGAAAACGCAGGTAACCTGATAAAAATTTCAGTAAAATAATTGCCTAACATTACAGTTCATGCTCTCCTGAGCATTTTTCATGCAATAAATTTCTCTGTATCTCATATAATAAAAAAGATACAGCAGTCTGAAAAGGAAAATACTGTTCTAATGAATGAAATAAAAAAAAATGCAGCAGCAGCAGCCATTTTTCTATTTTTTTGTGTAGCGTTGAAAGGGTTAAAAAAAAATATGTACACAGTAGACCTTTTAAATGTCTTTTTAGTGAAACTTTGATCTTCTGTCATAACAGTTATTCAATGGAAAGTTGCATTTATCAAATAGAATCTAAAATGTAAATAATTCTATTAAGTCCGCCTCCATTTGTTTTATAACTATTTGGAAAAAAATCATCTTTTAGACTTGTACAAGACAGACACAATTTGTATTGCCCTTTATTGGTCTATTAAATATTTTATTACTGTTGTCTTGTTAGTTTTGATGTGGAGAAAAGGGTGCCAATAATAGTGCCTGCCATCCTATTTTGGTAGCAAGAAAAAAATAAAAAATATTGACTGATTAATCCGCATGAAATAGCTTTACTGGTAGTCTTCACTATTTTTAGTATTGAATATTATTTTCTGCACAATTTTCTAGCTTTTTCAACAAATGTTCTTTTTCATAATGTCATTGTCCTAAATATTTTTTCAGAGGATCTGAAAGACTATTTTTGTAAATATGGAGAAGTGGAAAACTGCACATTAAAGACAGAAATTGAAACAAAAAGATCAAGAGGATTTGGTTTTGTTGTATTTAAATTAGCATCTGTAGTGGACAAGGTACGTGTTTCAATAATATTTTTTGAACATGAATATTTGAAAGTGATTGAATATAAACATTCTTTGACAATTAGTATAATTCCATTATAAAGCAAAGACTTGTTAAACATGAGAATATTTACAGAGTATTTGATCTGTATTTTAAACCAGAGAAAAAAAGTATAAATAACATTTTTTTGAAATAGAAATATGAAGCTTTAATACATAGTTATGGCGAGTGTATGTACAGAACTATTTTGTACTTAAAATTTCATTTTCCAAAATAAGGAAGAGCTGTTGGTTGTTGTTCCAATGGTTTTTTATACCGTGTTCATCTCGAGATTATTAGTAAATAGTTAAAATATACTTGAAAGATTTGTCCTTGCTTAGATATTAAATGGCATTTATTTGTTTAGGTTTTAGAAGAGAAAGAACACAAATTAAATGGAAGAACAATAGACCCAAAAAAAGCAAATCCAAGAAGAGAAGTGGTAAAGAAAATATTTGTTGGAAAATGTGATCCAAGCACAGAAGAAAGTGAAATTAAAGAATATTTCTCCAAATTTGGAAAGGTAAGCTCTTGGTGAAATATATTGTCATTTTTTTCAAGAGATTTTATTTCATTTACATATGGGGGGGGGGGGAGATTTTGGGTAGTGAATTTCAAAAAAACTCCATGCTCTTAACATTTAGAAGTGCACACGAAGTTTGTTTTTATGAATAATGGCTGTGGATAACTATCTTCAATTTGAGAAAGAAGTGAAATTTATTCTAGAAATTAAAATCAGATTGATCAAATGTTCTTGTAAAAGACCAAATGTTCTCACAATAATTATTAGTGGTGTGCACATGTCTGAAAAAAAGACCCAAAGCAGTAACAATTTAAACTTGTTTTATATTTTGTTTAAGGTCTATCAAAACTATAAACATTCTTTTGTATATGTTGGGTATTTATAAGTGTTATGAAATGTATTTATAGGTAGAGAAAGTGGAATTGCCATTTGATAAACAAAAGGACCAAAGACGAGGCTTTGTGTTTGTTGAATTTGATTCTGAAAAGGCTGTAGAGAAAGTATTAAATGAAACAGCACATAAAATGGGCTCTCAAGAGGTATGTTGGATTCTGTGCTGCCATAAAATTGCTCCAAATAATGCAGTGGATTCACAAATGATGCAATATTTTTAAGTTTTAAATTATATTTTCTTTATTCACAAATCTCAATGAATTTAGTGGTTGCTTCTTGTTCCCAAACCATTCAACACCATTTTTGAAAATCAAAAAATTTGAAATTAAAAAAGACAAATTTGCCAACAGTTTCCTTTTGTTTTGAATTTAAAGTTGTCCAGAAAAGAAATTTTTACACATCAGTTTATACAGTCATGTTGAGAGTGAAATTTTATTTTATAGTACATAGCCCAACAAGTTGTCGATCAGTAATGTTTTTTCAATGATTTTTCGTTAATCTGCAAAATCAAGATGAGCATGAGCAACATATTAAAAAGCAGCATTCAATACATGCAATTTGTATAGAAGTTTGCTTGTATCTTGTTGTTATTCTCGGATAGAAAGTAAATTGAGATTTTATTTCATGTTAATTTGTCTCTATTATATGGCTATTCACATCCTTCAGTAACATTTTTGACCATAAACTTTACAGATTTTTTTGTAAAACAATTTTCACAGGCCCACAGGAAGTTTACAATCCTCTGGATTTGGACTACTTGTTTTGCAAGTTTAACCTGAGGTCTTCCAGATATGTTTCCCATTCATTGATCATAAATAGGTCTGTATGCATCATTAGTGAATACACTGCATTTTCGTTTAATGCATCTTGATGTCTGTTTAGATCTGGATACATTTAATGATTTTTTACTGTTTTAACAAATTCTATTTTTCAGTCTTTTCAATTTTCAGCTAAAGTATTGTTTTATTTATGATTTCTGTCAGTGAACATTTATTGGAACATTTACTGATATTGAATTGTAAGGTTAAAGACGCTTTCACATGAGAAGTACAAACCTTGCTAGAAATATATATTCATATATAGATACTTAACAGTTAACAAGAAAAGATAAAAATAACAGTGGTTGTTGGCTAAAGTGCTGGGAAAAAATGTTATTATTACTATGATGACTATGTCTGACCCTCCTTTTGTTCCACTTCCAGCGGGATGCAGGATTTGAGTGGATGCAAAGGAGCCGAAACAGTTGAGGGCAGGTATCAAACCATATGAAAGAAAAACTGTTCAAGCTCTGCAAACAAAAGTGTAAACAATCTTACTAGATTAATGTAACAGATCACTTTGATCAAGTTTATTTACATTTTTGTTAATGATTTAACAAGTTCTTGCTCTTTTTTGCTTTTAACAGGTGTTGTAAAGTGTAATTACTACTATGGAACTTCTCAGACTGAGTAAAGAATACCCTTGTAAATGGTAAAAACTAAAGTGTTTATAGAATATGAAAATCAGGTTAAGATTTATATAGTAAAGTGTGTTTTTCAAATTTGTAGTTTGATGTAAAGAAAGCCACACCCCACAAATCAAAGCAAACGAGGAGGACGTGGTGGGTTCTTTGATGGAGAAGAGGAGGTAGGGGTCGTGGAGGAGGTTGGTGTCAAATTAATGAAGAAATGGGTCCAATTGTTCTTTGTAGCCCATCACCAACAAATAAATCTTATCTCAATTAGAAATTGTTTGCCCAAGTTCATTGTGAGACTTTTCTAGGGGAATAGAATATGAGGACTTTATGGTGCATTAAGATTATAATTTTCCTTTAAAATTACAACACTAGAATAGTTCGTGCCTAATTTTGTTTCAAACTTGTGGTAATTCACAACCTTGATAATTAATTGTATGATTAAGGTTGATAAAGTGGTATGTACCCATTACCAAACATTCATCTTCATGCAATTTTGACAAAACGATTAGCATTCTTATTTAGTATGTTTTATAATAAACTTCAATAATTCTCAGTATGAATGCAACAAAATATACCTGAAAACAAAGAAATTTTGCAATTATTAGCTTTATGTTTTTGCTATTGATTTGTTTTCTGCTTAATAAATGTTTTTAACTTATTTTCATCGTGCCTGTAGAGGAATACTCTTAAATTGGATAATGCACACACCATGACAAAAACAAACATCACATTGTATTGAATTTCTGCATTTAACATTATGAATGATGAATGGGTAAATTGCAGGGTACAAC
This sequence comes from Mytilus edulis, assembly GCF_963676685.1. Taxonomy (NCBI): domain Eukaryota; kingdom Metazoa; phylum Mollusca; class Bivalvia; order Mytilida; family Mytilidae; genus Mytilus; species Mytilus edulis. The sequence goes on from NW_027267005.1 coordinate 13,940, forward strand.
CAAGGTTACTATGGAAACCAAGGAGGTGCTTACCCTGCCTACAATTATGGTGGATATGGTAATTATGACAGCAATTACTACAATAATTACGGATACGGATGGGGAGGATATGACCAGAGTTATTATGGTGGATATGGAGGTTATGGAGGTAAGATTCAGACAAAATCATAATAAATTTACAGTTTTTGTTTGTTTTATTGTTAAGGTCATAATGAATGTATGACTTTCATCCTCCTGCTTGTCAAGTTTCTTTCCAATAAAAAATCTGCTTTTATTAACCGGATTTTTGTGACAAAAATGTCGGTTATTGATTTGGGGATGTACGGCGGGCGGGCGGTCGGTCGGGCGGTGCGGGCGGGAATCAAATGTTGTCCGTGCATTAACTCATGAACCGTTCAACCAAAGCTTTTAAAATTTTAATATGTTGTTACTGACAACTAAATGAAGGTCAAGTTCAATAATGGCGATTTTGACTTTTACCGTTCAGGAGTTATGGTTCTTGAAAGATTGAAAAATGGAGTTTACAGTCGTGTCCGTGCATTTACGCATGAACTGTTCTACCTAAGCTTCCCAAATTTTAATATGTTGTTACTGAAGACAAAATGGAGGTCAAATTCAATAATGGCGATTTTGACTTTTACCGTTCAGGAGTTATGGTTCTTGAAAGATTGAAAAATGGAGTTTCCAGTCGTGTCCGTGCATTTACGCATGAACTGTTCTACCTAAGCTTCCCAAATTTTAATATGTTGTTACTGAAGACAAAATGGAGGTCAAGTTCAATAATGACGATTTTGACTTTTACCGTTCAGGAGTTATGGTTCTTGAAAGATTGAAAAATGGTGTTTCCAGTCGTGTCCGTGCATTTTCTCATGAACCATTCAACCAAAGCTTTTGAAATTTTTATATGTTGTTACTGATGGCAAATTAAAAGTCAAGTTCAATTATGACGATTTTGACTTTTACTGTTCAGGAGTTATGGTTCTTGAAAGATTGTGAAATGGCGTTTCCATTCACGTTGTTGCATTTACTAATGAACCATTCAATCTAAGCTTTTCAAATTTTAAGATGTTGATACTGATGACAAAATGGAGGTCAAATTTGATATTGACGATTTTCACTTTCACCATTCATCAGTAATGGTTCTTGTGATATTGCCAGGACACAAATAAATATTAATAAATCCGGTTTGCTGTCGTTGTGACAGCCTCTTGTCTTAAAATAATCCAAAATCAATAACTATGTAATGATATTAAAAATAATCTGAATGGTGTTAGTGTGTCAGCTTTGCTTTATACTTGGCAGTCTTAAACACTTTTGTTGGCAGATCAATATTTCAAAAGAACTCGAAGTTCTCTTCATTGGATAAAATATAATTTAGGATGGAAGTCTTAATTATTGTGACCTTGTTTATTTGACATAATTTCATCTAGGTTTTGATGAGATGACCTTTTTCATCATTTTATATTGATCAAAGAAACCTACTGAAGTTATGTCAAATATGCAGAAATAAACTAACCTGTTATCAAAATTGTTAACTTCTTTCAGATTTGATAGTTTGGTTACATTAAATATATTTTGTAACTGCATAAATATATGAGCTGTATTATTTTAAGAATTCTTGTCCTAACTTGTTGAAATCAAAAATATTGTGAGCAGGGAATGACTAATTAGAATAAGTGTATGCAAGTAAAAAATTCCTAAGAATATCTATCATCAGACTGAAAACTATTCCAAAAGTATAAGGGGTTTAGCATTAACATTTTCAAGGTTGTTGGTTTTTTTAAAATTTTTATGTGAAAAGGGTTTTGAAATCTTTATCTGTATCAAATTAAACATAATAGTTTTTGGATATGATATTTATACACAATGTTTGTAAAGGATTTTATCATTGATTTATTTTATTGGGAATTGACATGAAGGGATAAAGCCATAATATAACATTTTTACAAAACTTGTGACCTCACAATGGTACAAGTCAGTTGATTTCTTGTGAGGTAAAATCTTGTGTAATATTTACACTTATCTTTTATTGCTTTTATATCATATTCTGACACTGTTCTAGAATTGAATAGGTAACATATTGATGAAAAATATACACTTGTCACACTGTCCTAATGCATAATATAATTAATTTCAAGGTTAACTATCTGATATAAATATTCACTCAAGTTTTGGTTTAATTAGATGAATTATATAAAATGTTAAAAAATCTCAATGTTTGCATTAGAAATTGGACAAAAACAAAAATATTTTCAGAATATGGTACCTAAGCAATTACTAAGTTTGAAATAAGGACACACAAACAAAACAAATAATGCAATGAAATACAAAAAATGTGATAAGCAAGATCACACTGAATTACAGAGTTGTTCATTTGTATGAGTAACCGATATTGGAGCCCAAAAATATGGGGCATCATCAAATTTGACTAGTCTTTGGTTTGATGCATCCTCATCTTTTTGTAGGCTACGATTATGGCAATGGAAGTTGGGGATATGATCAAGGTAGGTTGCTGCAGTTCACATTGCTTTATTTGGTTTAATGTTCCTGTAGAGGATGTGTGATGCTAACACTCAAGAGTAGCTTAAAATCTTACAAGGGTTCAATGGTGGACAACATTTTCAAGTTTCTTCTGCAATTTAACTTTGTATTTTCTCTTGTTCATTTCATTAAGTGGGACGTTATACAATAAAGATGTCAAATTCAGTGTTGTACATAATTAAGACAAAAAAGCAGTTGTCTAAACTTGTTCAGTGTGTCAGTAACTAGTAGTGACCTGATTGTATGTAGTTGCATGGGTTACAGATTGAAGTTAGTTTATTCAAGAAAGAGGAATTGCATTTTCTGTCCACACGTTCAAAGAGAAAGGGGTCACATGTTTCATATTGACGTGTGTTTCTTCTGATAGTAGGGTTGACATAGGCTGTCAAACTTTCTTAGCTTTTATTTAAAAGAAAACCTGTCTGTGATTAAGGTTGTCTTTAAAAGAAGTGTTAAATAAACTTGAATATACCTTGTTTGTCTTTTGTTATTTTTTTGTAAAATGATAACATATATATAATAAGCTTATTTCAGACGACTTTGTAACATATGGGTTAGCTTTTATTTGCATGTTTATTAATCGAGCAACTTTTATTTATATCTTTTAACTGATTCCTTAGATACAATTAAATGCATATTATGGGGCCATCTGAGTTTTCAAAATTATTCAGGGTTGGTTTTTTTTTTGGGGGGGGGGGGGATATTTCATGAAATTCAAAGGTAAATGAATGTAAAGTTCTTAATTTAAAGGAATTCAAAGTAAACTGAAATTTAAGAGTTGTGCTTTCAGAATAAATACACATGGACAATTTAAAACCTGCTTCCTTCAGTTGTATATTACACCTTATAGCTCATTCTTGCTTAGATCTACCAATGGTCTTGTATTTCAAATGTGGCATGCTGGCAACACCAGTAAGATGATGAGACTTGGCAATAATGCACACAAGTAGAGGATTGAATTATATTAATTTATAAGGGGAAAAAGAAGTAACAAATTTTGAGCATTTTGAAGGGGCTTGTGTTAAGAACTGACTCATTTCAGTCATTTATTCATCATAGTAAGTAAAATGTATTAGGGTTGTTCCAAGTTCATTTTAGTTACACAGCAGACTTCTGAAGATATACAGACTGGCAGAATACAAGAATAAAAACTAAAAAGCTTAAAAATTTAAGCTTTTATGGATGGATCAATGTAGTTGTTGGAAATCACAGGTAGATTTTTAGTAAGGTTCAATAAGAAGAATTTGATAGTATATGAACACTCATTTACTGGGATACCAATGGAGGAGATAGCTGGTAAAATAGTGCAGAAAAGATAAAGCATATGTATATTTTGTAGGCCAACAGACAAGTCAATATGGTAAACAACAGAAAGGTGCACGAGGAGGCGGAGGAGGAGGTTATCATCCATACAACCGATGAAGAAATTTATAGGTCTCATTTTTAATGTAAAGTATTTTCATTTCTCATACTTCTAACAAAGTGTGCACCTTTTTATAAAAGTTTTATTTTCTAACCATTCGTAGTTAGAAAATGCAGATGGTAGAAATTAACAAGCACCTTTGTTAGATGAACGTTTTCTAGAGATTTTAGATGTTTTGATTGTATAATCTATATAATTTTCTGTCATTTTTGAAATGTATTCCAAAATTTACTGTTAAACTAACATGTGATTCTGTAAGCCTCTTCTTCGGTGATTATGTTATGTTTACCACCATATTTGGATGTGTGCTTTATCAGGTTTGTTGGCAAATTTTTTATTTAATGAATTCTGGGTTATTTTACAACAGTGTAAAACACTGTATAAATGAAAGGTGTGCATAGCCAGCAAAACTAAATAAAGCACATAGCTAGATACGGTTTTATCACAAGATAATTAATTATATATTTTTAAGAAAAGAATGTAAGAAAAAAGGCAATTGTGGTGGAGGTGTTATGCATTTTCATGGAGTAATGCTGATATCAGCAAGTTCATGTATATAAAAAAAAATAGATGCAGACTAACCTCAAGAAACAGAAAATCATGTTTGTTTCAGTTTCATATTCAAATTTGCCTTCAATCTGTTTGTTGACACATTCAGTTTATAAAATGCATTGTACAAGAACATGAAACGCATACCCAAAAAAATGAAGAGAACAATGAGAACTAAAACACAGAAACCAGAAAGTGTCAAAGATGACTAAAATTTCAATTGAATATTGAAAAATAAAAGCTATAGGACAATTTCAGAACTAGTGCATCAGGAAATTAAACACTTGTAAAAAGTGAGCTACAGAACAAAAAATCTAAAAAATGTTGTGCGACTTGTTCTAGATTTTAGCTGCATGTAGAATATTTCTGCTGGTTAATTGATGGACTGGTGAAAAATTTTACAACTTTTTAACTTTTCTGATGTTCTGGGGAAAATTTACAAAAATCACAAATAAGACCTTGATATGATATAAAACAGATGTTATTTATTCTTGATAGTACTTGCAGCTACTTCTGAAACAGTTGATCTTGAAGGTAATGTATGAACATTTTAATTTGAACAAATTTAATTTCTATTTACAGAATGGTAATTCATCGATTCATCCTCATCCCTCATCAATCAATCAATGGAATATCATCGATCATGGACATGTCAACTTTTTTAACAAAAAATGTTGTATACACAACTATGTGATTTTTAACTTTTGCTTTGTTTTAAAAAAAACTGTTTACTCTTGTCAAGAAAGCAAGAGTTTAAAATACATAGTGTAAATATTGTAATTTGAATAAATGTCCCTGGTCAGGGAAAATTGAAAATATTAAATATTACTTTTTGTACTTTGGCTTCACTTGATACATATCTTGAAAAAAAACTTGACCAAATCCACTTAGTCCCCTGCACATCTAAAAATGTTCAGAAATGAAAATTGGCATTTAGCCTAGACCAGAGTTTGTTGATTGTCAATTTGGGCTGCTGTTGTGTTCATTTTGTCATGTATATCTGTTAATAAGCTTGCATTTCTAAAGACACTAGAGGTCTGTCACTCACTTGGTAACAGTTGTCTGCTGATTCTTGTTGCATTGATTGACCATTGCAAGAATCAAAACAGAAAGAACAAGTTGGAAAGTTCCAACCCTTTTTGTCTCGCTTGACAAGTCGAAAAGCTAAGACATGGGTATGCTGTTTCCAGCGGCAGCGACAACAATGTATTAGTTTGTGATTAAGTCTAGTTAATGGTGAACCACTAGTGGCAAGTTAAAGATATTTGGTATAGTTATATTATTAATGTCATCTCATTACCATGGAGGTTATTTGGCCCTGCCCCCTAAGTTATACTCTATTGACTTTGGAATTTTTGCTTAGTTTCATGTATTAGCTTGTGTTTAAGTTTGTTTCAAGGGAACAGCTTTAATGTTAAAGTGTTGCTATTTTATTTTCAATACTTGCATTATCGAAATTACAAAAAAGCAAGACATCTGTGATAAGTTTATTTTGACTAACAATGTATGAATAAGGTTCTTGTATTGTAAATCTTGTCATAATTGTCCCTGTGGCAACGAAGACAGTAGCAAAATGCATCATCAATGGCTTGAAAGTATTTTTACAAAGCTCTACTTCAGAAGGTAAAATATCTTAGTACTTTGTTCCTTGTATGTAGATGCCAAATGTTGTTTATGTCTTGAATGTTGATTATCCTCGACTTAATTTCATGGTACAGGGACTGCTTGATAAAACTTGCTATATTTGGAATATGGGATCCTTGCAAGCTCTTTTTGTGTTGTACAGGTTTTCCTGAACTAGACCTCAATTCATGGATCAGTGGACACTGTTTTGTAAGCAATGAATCAACTTTATTTAGTATATGACATGAATGCAAGGTGTAGCTGTCGGACTTGACTAGCTTCAATCAGACTTTGATCTCATTTTATAGTTCAGTTATGTACAAATTTCTAGGCTTTGTTCTCTTGGATCCTTGTAGATCATAAAATTCTCAACATCAGATTGCAAATTGGCATTATCCCATGTTAACAGAGGATGGTCAATGTGTGCAGGATAATAAAACATTTCTTTAATAGTTATCCCACAAGGACTTGGTGTGTCAGTGTAAGATCGCCCCTAGCCAGAGAGTGATCTAACACTGACACACCAAGTCTGCCAACTCGTCCCACTTATAAAAAGATCTTGCTTCCTTTAAGTATGTTAAGTTACTGTTAGTTTGTATCCAGTCGTCCTGGTGATATGGTATGTGTCGTGGCTTGATATGCTTTAGTTCTCGAGTTCGAATCCAAGCATATACACTAGATTTTTTCTACATGAATTTTGATGGACAGTCTTTTCCGTATAATTAAAGTTTTATAGTGGATTTGACATTCCCACCAAAATGTTACAAAGAAACTCGAACTGGGATGATCCCGCTCAGATCATCCCTGTTAAAACCAAGGGTATGGATGCAATTCAATAGATACAAGATCTGGTTTGATTGCCAATGAGACTTGAGTCCTATTTTTAACCGGATTTTTGTGACAAAAATGTCAGTTATTAATTTGGGGATGTACGGTGGGCGGGCGGCAATCAAATGTCTGTGCATTAACTCATGAACCGTTCAACCAAAGCTTTTAAAATTTTAATATGTTGTTACTTACAACTAAATGAAGGTCAAGTTCAATAATGGCGATTTTGACTTTTACTGTTCAGGAGTTATGGTTCTTGAAGGATTGAAAAATGGAGTTTCCAGTCGTGTCCGTGCATTTACGCATGAACTGTTCTACCTAAGCTTCCCAAATTTTAATATGTTGTTACTGATGACAAAATGGAGGTCAAGTTCAATAATGGCGATTTTGACTTTTACCGTTCAGGAGTTGTGGTTCTTGAAAGATTGAAAAATGGAGTTTCTAGTCGTGTCCGTGCATTTACGCATGAACTGTTCTACCTAAGCTTCCCAAATTTTAATATGTTGTTACTGATGACAAAATGGAGGTCAAGTTTATTAATGACGATTTTGACTTTTACTGTTCAGGAGTTATGGTTCTTGAAAGATTGAAAAATGGTGTTTCCAGTCTTGTCCGTGCATTTACGCGTGAACTGTTTTACCAAAGCTTCCCAAATTTTAATATGTTGTTACTGATGACAAAATAGAGGTCAAGTTCAATAATGACGATTTGGACTTTTACCATTCAGGAGTAATGGTTCTTGAAAGATTTAAAAATGGTGTTTCCGGTCGTGTCCGTGCATTTTCTCATGAACCATTCAACCAAAGCTTTTGAAATTTTTATATGTTGTTACTGATGGCAAATTAGAGGTCAAGTTCAATAATGACGATTTTGATTTTTACCGTTCAGGAGTTATGGTTCTTATGAAATGGCGTTTCCATTCACGTTGTTGCATTTTCTCATGAACCATTCAATCTAAGCTTTTCAAATTTTAAGATGTTGATACTGATCACAAAATGGAGGTCAAATTTGATATTGACGATTTTCACTTTCACCATTCATTAGTAATGGTTCTTGTGATATTGCCAGGACACAAATAAATATTAATAAATCCGGTTTGCTGTCGTTGTGACAGCCTCTTGTATAAAAGTAAACCATTATAATGTCAAGTGCAGCTCTTGCTGAACGGCAATCTTTAAAGGGCCCTAAAATGACTAGTGTAAAACAACCAAAGATCTATAAATCTACTAAGAAATAGGAAACACCTGTGAACGACGACCACTGAACATCAGGTTCCTCACTTGAGATAGGTGTAAACAAATTTTATAACCTTGTATACAGGCCTCATTTAAACCAAAGTTTCAGCAGGTCACATTCTGCTTGTCCTCTGACGTTTAAAACGTATCTTGACCTCAATTTAAGGAGTCTTTCCTACCCAAAGTGTGACCATTATACACGGGTTTGACTGAAACAATAAACTTAATGGAATCTGTATTTTTAGCTCACCTTTCCTAAAAGGAAATGTGAGCTTTTGCCATCACTTGGCGTCCGTCGTCGTCCGTCCGTCGTCGTCGTCATCGTAAACTATTTCAAAGATCTTCTCCTCTGAAACTACTAAACCAATTAAAACCAAACTTCATCTGATTGATTCCTAGGGTATCTAGAATAAAGTTTGTGTTTTAATTCCAATTTCTTCAAAAAAACATGGCCGCCATGGCTTAAAATAGAACATAGGGATAAAATGCAGTTTTTAGCTTATAACTCAAAAACTAAAGCATTTAGAGCAAATCTGACGTGGGGTAAAATTGTTTATCAGGTCAAGATCTATCTGCCCTAAAATTTTCAGATGAATCGGACAATCCGTTTTTAGGTTGCTGCCCCTGAACTGGTAATTTTAAGGACATTTTGCTGTTTTTGGTTATTATCATGAATATTATTATAGATAGAGATAAACTGTAAACAGCAAAAATGTTCAGCAAAGTAAGATTTACAAATAAGTCAACATGACCGAAATGGTCAGTTCACCCCTTTAGGAGTTATGGCTCTTTATAGTCAATTTTAAAAATGTTTCGTAAATCTAAGTTATCTTTTACAAAAATCTTCTCATCTGAAACTACTGGGCCAAATTGAACCAAACTTGGCAACAGTCATCATTGGGGTATCTAGTTTAAAAATTGTGTCCGGTGACCCAGCCAACCAACCAAGATGGCCACCATGGCTAAAAATAATACATTGGGGTAAAATCAGTTTTTGGCTTATAACTCAAAAACGAAAGCATTAAGAGCAAATCTGACAGAGGTTAAATGGTTTATCAGGTCAACATCTATCTGCCCTGAAATTTTCAGATGAATCAGACAACTGATTGTTAGGTTGCTGCCTCTGAATTGGTTATTTTAAGGAAATTTTGCTGTTTTTGGTTATTATCATGAATATTATTAAAGATAGAGATAAACTGTAAACAGCAATTATGTTCAGCAAAGTAAGATTTACAAATAAGTCAACATGACCGAAATGGTCAGTTGACCCCTTTAGGAGTTATGGCCCTTTATAGTCAATTTTTAACCATTTTCCGTAAATCTTGGTTATCTTTTACAAAAATCTTCTCCTTCTGAAACTACTTGGCCAAATTTAACCAAACATGGCCAAAATTATTATTAGGGTATCTAGTTTAAAAATTGTGTCCGGTGACCCGGCTAACCAACCAAGATGGCCGCCATGGCTAAAAATAGAACATAGGGGTAAAATGCAGTTTTTGGCTTATAACTCAAAAACCAAAGCATTTAGAGCAAATCTGACATGGGTTAAAATTGTTTATCAGGTCAAGATCTATCTGCCCTGAAATTTTCAGATGAATCGGACAACCCGTTGTTGGGTTGCCGCCCCTGAATTGGTAATTTTAAGGAAATTTTGCTGTTTTTGGTTATTATCTTGAATATTATTATAGATGTAGATAAACTGTAAACAGCAATAATGTAATGCTTGGGGTATACAATGTTTTTTTTTATACTTTCATCATAAATTATGTTATGAACATGAGACAAACGAGACATTTCAGTGTGTCCACTCTTGTTTTTGCTTTTGAAGAAGATATGACAGAATCGAAGAACCATTTATATAAATTGAAAACCCAAAATAATCATTGATGGAAGATTTAAGCAAAAAAATTAAGGTGAGCGATTCAGGCTCTTGAGAGCCTCTTGTTAAGAATATCTGACAGTTTTGACTAGTCACTACGGATCCTCATGTTTTAGTGCTTGTTGATATAATAGAGACGGTCATGACTTGGTAGGTAGGAATTTTATTGCCAGAACAAGTTATAATGCAGTGTTGAAAAGCATGGACTTGGAATCTGTAATATAATGACTGAAATGATGAGATCTATATCTTTCAACTCAAGTTAAATGCATCTTAAATACAAAAAAAAAAATGAGAATGGAAACTTTTGAAAACGATTAGTAATTGTCAAAACATTTATATCCACAGGTCTTGTCTATGTTATAAATATATATAGGTTTATGACAAAATTAAAGTGCAATAATATCAAAACCGCAAAAAAAATTTAATATTAAAGATGTGCCATATTGTACATATATCAAGGAGAAACTCCCTTCCAATATATAGGTCACAGTGTAGATACTATTCTGTACGCTATCCGGAAGTCGCGATTTTCGAAGCGAGAACGTTTTGGATCACATTTTAAATTTGATGGGTATACTGAATTAAACGGTAAGTTGATCATCTGTACATTGCTTAATGATTAATTCAGCCGACATCGACATTCTCAAATGGTTTAGAATTAAATTCCGCACATTCAATATTCGTGTCTTTGCCTTAATCAAGAGATTTTCAAGTGCATCACTAAGAAAATCAGTCGGCGAACCTAAAAAAAATCTTTTTACCCTCTTAGTGTACAAATTAACGTAAAAACCAGACCTAATTAACTCAATGAAGTATATTTCAAGTGGTGGTAAAAGTTTCAACTAGATCTTTGAAGCCAGAAATAAGAAAATTACACTTGTTTGAAGTTCTCACTGTACGATCAGTCTCGCTTGTTTATTTTAAAACTGTATGATCAGTCTTTATGTCACTGTATTCTAGTGATGATTTCAAAGTTATTTACGATACATTAGAAGGTGGCATTTTTCTAAATAGCACAAATATATTTCAATACATTCACATCCTGAAAACTTATGAAACATGTTTTAGCTTGATAGGGTGTACTCGACTTACTACATTAAGTATAAGGATGTTTAAGTGTTGCTAAAATAAGAGGAAGGTTTGATGTATACTAGTATACAAGTTTCAGAAATGTCCTCCGTTATACTTAAAATTGTACAAACACACAGATTTAGTTGTTATATAAAAATGCATGTATTTACACACATTCGAGGCCGTACTGTAGCCTTTAATTGATCACAGTTCCTTCACTTTGTTTAAGATGTAGAGCTATATAAAAAAGAAGATGTGGTATGATTGCCAATGAGACAACTATCCACAAAAGACCAAAATGACACAGACATTAACAACTATAGGTCACCGTACGGCCTTCAACAATGAGCAAAGCCCATACCGCATAGTGAGCTATAAAAAGCCCCGATAAGACAATGTAAAACAATTCAAACGAGAAAACTGTCTCTTTGACACTCAATTGTACACACACTTTGTCAAGCGGGGGGTTATAGTGATAAAGAACTCCGTCTTTCCGTTCGTCCGTTGGACCGGTACAATATGTTTCGCCGGTTTTGTAAGCGCATCTCCTCATAAACCACTTAATATACATTGGGGGTTCCGGCCATTTTTTAAATGGAGAGGGGTCCAATCCAGGAGAAAAGGGGATTCCAAATATATGTTCCCATACAAATGAATTGATAGTTAAAAAAGGGTTCCAAACTGCCGGATCCCCTTTTTTTGAATCCGTCACTGATATAACTATTAATTAATCTTATTCGGATTCCTTATCATAAATGATAATGACTGTATTGTGTACCGTCTATTTCGGATTTTAGTAAAAATCTTTTATGGGGTAACTTTATATAAGATACGGACTTGAAACATTACATTATATGGGGGCACCCATCAGGTATTTCCAACACCTCCTAAGGCAACAACCATTTGATTATCTGAGGAGAGGGGGGGGGGCTATGTTTTTTTTTGGAAAAAAAGTTTGTTTGTTACACCCTCAGCTGCCACTATATGTCAAATGTATGTAATGCTAAAATTGAAAGAAAAAAAATTGTTTTCGACTTGTCACGAAAAAAATAGATTGTTTTTCGCCGCAGGCGAAAAAAAAAGTTTGTACAGAAAAAAAAACATAGCCCCCCCCCCCAGACAATCAAATGGTTGCTGCCTAAACCAATCATGAAAGTTTTATGAAATTGCTCCCATTTTTACTCGATTAATGCATTATGGACCTTCTATTTCTGTAAACTTACCAAAATTATATCACATGAATTATCCCCCTACGCAAAGCTGTCTTTATTCATTTTTTGTTATTTTGAAAGACAAGCTTGATTTATGTTATCATCAATTGGTCAACGGCGGACGGTGTAAATATTTTTTAAAAATGTAATAGCTAAACAGATAACTGTTACGATACACTATTACAAAGTCCACAAGCGAATCATGTATTACTTTTTAGGCATTTGATTTTAAATAAGACTGATGGAACAAAAATACAATTAGTTTGCCCGTCTAAAAAATTCATCAGAAATATTTGTATTGTCTGATGAAAGTAATTACACGTTATAGTTCCCTGGATAGTTCATAATATCACATATACACATATATACCTTCAAATTGCTGTTGTTTTTTTCTTCAAAATCACGACTGGTCATACAGTCAAAAATTTTTAAATCGCTTCTAGAATACAGTCAGTTTTAGACTGATCGTACAGTAATTTATTTTGGGATCCTCAAGGAAAACGTATTTTTTATGGGAAATACGAATATTCTACTTAAATACGAAAAGAATATTGAAACAGTATATATTTAACTGTAAACTGATGCAAATATTTGCAATAAAAGATTATTTGCTTTGTACTACGAGAACAAAATTGTCCATCGATTTCACTTTTTTTCTACAAGTTGAAGTGATGCACACGTATATTTTATATTCTAATGCATGTTTTTGTTACAGTTACTCATATTTATGATGCTATATATACCTTGAAGATGTTCAAAGCACTTTGTAGATATAGAGTAAACAAATGATGAGAAAAGTTACCGTAGGCAAAACCGTCCTGTTAGCCAGTTGGAAATCATCGCTTCGAAAATCGCGACTTCCGGATAGCGTACAGAATAGTATCTATACACTGTGTAGGTAGGCTAAGCTATTTACAATGATTCCTTGCACCATATACGCTTGAAACTTGAGTTCGCCTTTTACATTGAGCAATGAACCATAAATAATAGGCCATGGTCAAATCAAACATGCCAGACATCGTAAAATATTGAAACGAAATGGGGGTCCCTTGAAATTGAACTTGTTTTCCCTAAAATTATGTGATGATGTTGTTAAAAAACCTTACCATAAATTTACTGTTCCTATTATATATTTATTGTACAACTTTGTGTAAACATTGTTAACTTTTTATTATTCTTTCCTTTGTTTTTACAATCGGAACAGCTGTGAATTGTTTACTTCAAATGAAGTACACCAATGACGTCATAACCTATTTTTGTTATGACGTCGGCTCTGGGTTTGGTAATTTAGGTAAATGGTAAGCCGAAATGGTAAAAATGGTAAGCCGAAATGGTAAAAATGGTAAGCCGAAATGGTAAATGGTAAACCATTTTGGTAATGGTTTACCAAAGTATAAATACGGTAGAGAGAAAGGATAAGGTTTAGTACGACTTTACCCTGGGCAAGTAACACACGCTAATTCCAAGCGATTTAAATATACATGTACCGTCTAACCGAAACCATTTACCAGACTAAGTAATAACCAGACTATTTCCGTATAATGTGGGCTTGTTAATTCCATAACAAGTTGTATTTAGAGAATAACTTCTCGAGAGAAACGTTGTCTTTTAACATTGAATTCGACTTACCATTTTGCCGATTACCAAACTATAGTTCGTAGGGGGTATAGAATAGAATAGAATAGAATAGAATATTTTATTTACCAAATTAGGGCCCCAGGAGGGCATATGATACAGACAATATTATTATAAACAATAACATATGCAATACACACACAGTAAAGATATGTAACAAGTGTTATAAAAATAATAAAATAAAATAATATAACACAGAAAATACACTCAACGAAATAGTAGCAATGTATTATTATTCAATGAATACTATGTTGAAAATGACTCAAGTGCACCCGGTAAGTGTATCTTCATTTTTTGAAGACAAACATGAGGCATTAGTAGTTTGTGCGGAGAAATGTCAATATATAAAAATACAAAAAAAATACAAAAAGAACCCAATAAAAACAAAGCAATTAAGCACTCCCACATTTGACTATGAGGTATACTGCAAATAACAAAGTTTATTTAATAAAGGATATTTAATATGACTTATCTGCAGAAAGCACCAAGAGTCGGTGCTTAAAGGGGAGTCCCTACTTGTACTTAATGCAGATGAGTCAAGCTCCTTAATTATTGAAAATATATTTTTAAAACATATTTCTAAGATTATAGATTCTGTGTCCAGCCAGCAAAGATCATCAAGGGACGGTGCCAAAGAATTTGAAATTCTTCTTATGATCTGTGCAGGCTTAACAGGGGTATCCAAATTTATATTAAAGAGTTATAATGAATTAGTTATTGCAGATTAAGTTGTACTTTAATTCTTAAGTATCTTCTATATATTTGTAAAATGCAAATAGTACATTAGGATCCTCATTATTCA
>NW_027267006.1:0-22881 GCF_963676685.1 Mytilus edulis
GGGGAGGGTTGATATCTCATAAACATGTTTAACCCTGTCGCAATTTTGCGCCTGTCCCAAGTCAGGAGCCTCTGGCCTTTGTTAGTCTTTTCTTAAATTTTAGTTTCTTTTGTAAAATTCGGGGTTTAGTATGACGTCCATTATCACTGTACAAGTATACATATTTTTTAAGGGGTCAGCTGAAGGACGCCTACGGGTGTGGGAGTTTCTCGCTACAATGAAGACCTAATGGTGGCCTTCGGCTGTTATCTGCTCTATGGTCGGTGTGTTGTCGCTCTGACACATTCCCCATTTCCTTTCTCAGTTTTATTGTTTGCTGAAATAAAAAAATCTACACATTTTCTCAAGGGTTTCTGTTTTATCTGTGTGGCGATCGCAAAAGTAGAAGTTTTGATTTGTCAGATTCGATTGCTGGAAAAGACAGTGTACCCATAAGAAATGTAATTGACTTTCATCAAAATAGTTATGGTAATACTTTTTGTGATTTCTTAATTTACGAAAACTGTTGTATTTTAAATGGACGTAAAACAGTTAAAACGACTTTACATTAATATCATCACGTGATCGTAGCGTCGCAGACTATTGTATGGTATCATACGGAATGCTGGATTATTTCGGTAATTTCAAAGTAACAAAACAAGTGTAACTTGTGTCATCAATGAATATGATCTGACCAGAACAGTTCCAGATAACTCATTCTTGTCCTGTGAATTCACGTTGAACTTTAATTATGGAATTGAAACAAACAATAATAATCCTAATGTACGTACAACAGTCAATTACAATACACGCAATCTACCCGATGATTGGAGTTTCACATGTTTTGTTATTTCTGAATTGAATGGACTTATTCAACACTTCCGTGGCCACTCAAGACAACATTGCCCGTGTGAACGAAAATTTCGTGAGCATTATTAAAAAAAAATGTCGTCAAAACTTCCAATTATACATGATGGAGATAGTTATAAAAAGATAAAATATAGGAAACCATGGTGAAATGATCATTTGACAATTCTCTGCAATGAAGTGTGTAATTTCGATTTTTTGGTTTTGAAAAAGTGTGAAATCGAAATAAAAATCAGAAAGAGTTTCGCTTTCATTGGATAAATAAATGGAATTTTCTTAAGAAACTGTGCAACGATCAAAACGTCAGTACTGGTATTGATTTCAAGAATATTTGGAGAACTCTTGTAAAAATCCAAAGGAATTTTAGAAAAAGATTAGTATAATTGATGTTAGAAACGATCGTCAAAAAGGTATTCCTAGGTGAGACTTAGTGCTGGGTCTATTTCGTGTAATAAAAATGAATATTAAATAAACGGAAATATGAGTTTTCTAACATGTTGAATAGGAATTGTTATAATTATGATTGTGGCTTTAATAATCAATATATACTTGATATGCTTAACAGAAAAGGAAAAATTTACACAACTGTTAAATAAACTCAATAATCGTGTAATAAAAATGATATGACAGTAAATGTATAATATAATCAAACATTGTTCATTTTAGACAGTATGTGTCTAGAACTTCTTTTTCATTTTTATTGAATGGTAACAAAATAGATACTGTATCTCTTAATAATTATATTAATTTACTTTTTAACTGAATTTTTGGGTTATCATGATGTGTCAAAAGCGGTGTCTAAAACAAAATCGCACATTGTAACCGACATATTTATAAAATTAACAACGAAACTTAAAGTAGAAATAAGACATTGTAGTTCATGTATTAGTTTTAAACAAAGGTAACCGGCTTATAGTTTGATACGCCAGACACAAGACTCACCAGTGACGCTCTGATGAAAATAGTTGAAAAGCCAAACAAGTACAAAGTTTAAGATCATTGAGGACCAAAAATTCCAAACATTTGTGCCAAATACGGCTAAGATAATCTATGCATGGGATAAGAAAATCCTTGGCATTACAAATAATTCATACTTTTGACATTAGTACAACAGTTAATTCATAAAAAAAATACAATATAATTGATATTCATGTCAACACCGAAGTGCTGACTACTGGGCTAGTGATACCTTCAGGGACAAAACGTCCACCAGCAGTGGTATCGACCAAGAGGTGTACATAGTTATCAAAGGTACCAGGCTTATAATTTAATACGCCAGACGCGCATTTTGTGTAAATAGTTATAAAGCCAAACAAGTACAAAGTTTAAGAGTTTCAATCTGAGTGATTTATGTATAAATGGTAACGTTACTTTTGTTTTATAATGCAGCTTTTAAATTTAAAAAAAAGACAAATTTTAGCTTGATGTCTGATTGAACATTTGAATGATTTACATGAGAGGTCAGAATTCAGTTTAGGAAACGATTTTTCATAATAAAATGAGACAATAAAGTATCGACATTTATATGTGATTCGTATGGTCGTGCTTACGATTGGTATAGTTATTTCTTCTGTGCTTATAAAGGAGTTTGTCAAAATACATCTGCGTTTCCTCTAAAACCGTATCGTTGATCCCGTCGTTGCATGTTCGCATCGAGTGAAGGAGGTATTGGGATGAAACCTCGGTATAGGTCACACTATACACTTCAAACAAGTATTTACTGCTTCTCTAATTAGCACGCGGAATTTAGAAGTAAGAGTTATACATGTAGTTCATTTATCCCATTTGGTGCCACTTTTTATTATTTTCTTATTCAATTTTTTTCCCCGAGTAAGTCTATCCTTCCTAGACCAAGCACTATTGTGGTCTATGAAGGTAATTGTCATTCAACACACAATATTTTGCAATGAAAATGGAAAGATTGCAAATGCTGTGTATCATATAAGATGAACGAAAGATACCAAAGGGATAGTCAAACTCATAAATCTAAAACAAACTGACAACGTCATGGCTAAAAATGCAAAAGACAAACAGACAAACAATAGTACACATGACACAACATAGAAAACCAAAGAATAAACAACACGAACTCCACCAAAAACTAGGGGTGATCTCAGGTGCTCCGGAAGGGTAAGCAGATCCTGCTACACATGTGGCACCCGTCGTGTTGCTTAAGTGATATCAAATCCGGTAAAGAGTCTAATTTGGTAGGTCACATTCATTAAAGGGAAGGGGATTATAGTTACGACGTAAGGAACATATCCGATATCATTTGTGAAACGGTTATTCCATAACGATCAATCAACTACTGTAGTGTAAATGGGATAAACAGTATGTTGGCGAGTCACAACAGCCAGTTCATAAACGTATGAACGGCTATCGAAGCGAAAATGAGTGCATATTCCTTAGATTCCGAATATAAAATATGTTGAGTTAGAATGCTGGAAAAATAAAAATACATTTTGTATAAAAAAAATTAATATAACATCTATACACCCTAAAACACTCTATCCTCAGGGTCTATCTACAAGATCCATAGTAAAACTTCTTTTTTAGTTATACTTTAATATTGGGGATGTGGTCGAATGCCCTAGAGCGTAAGACATTATGCTTAGCATTTGGTGCTGTAGTGTATCAAAGGTGTGAGTTCGAATTCCGTTGAGGGACTAAAATTACTCGACATGAATGTCAAACTCTAAACACTGCTTGGTGCAATTTTTAGACATGTGTAGATTTACAAAGTCACATATTACAATATTTTACAAAATTATTAAGTTCAAATGAGGTAGATGATATGCTGCGTTAAAACTGTTTGTTATGTCGATGTGTCCATGTTGATGTCCATCTTTCAGTAACTGTAATCGGGTATCAAATACTGTATATTAGCGTCTGTTGTTGGGATGGGCTTCTTGTGTTGTTTACTCGATAATTTTATTCTGTTAATGTTTTGGGTTCTTCTGTCAATATTTTTAAATAAAGAGCAGTATCTTTCAATTCAAAACTATGTCATGTAGTCGGTAAATTGCCACATACCACATGTTATTTCTCTATCAGTATTTAATATATCATGTTGTCATATTAAAAAAACGCACGAATTAGTGTTTGTCCATCTATCATGAGTGTTATATGCAGTAGTAATCCAAAAATATATCCAACATACTGTGAAAAATAAATTGCACGTTTGCGTCTTTACAAATATACTAAAAATTATACAAAAAAATGAATAAGTAACGAAAAAGGAATAAGTATTGAATAAGAAATAAGTAACGAATAAGAAACGAATAAGGAATAAGGAATAAGTAACAAATAAAGAATAAGTAACGACCATGTATCGAATAAGGAATAAGTAACGAATAAGGAATAATGAATAAGTAACCAACTTGACGACCCTCATTATCTATCCGGCAAACCCTTAAGATGTTTCAAAAACTGTTAATATCTATGTTTTTGGCGCATGGCCTCATCATTTTTTTCATATCAATATCAGTTAAAATGTCAACTATCAAAAAATTACTTAAATTTAGGAATGTTTCAAAAAGAGAAGAAAAAAAAATACCCAAAGAACCCTCTCCCCCCCCCCCCCCCCCCGCCACACACACACACACACTTGGTAAAAGAGAACTACATTTGTTGGTTTTGGGACAAATGTTGATGCAGTGTGTCAGCTTCATTGGTGTAATCCTGTATCTATGATGAGTTTATATCCAGAAGTTTGAGCCAAGCATCTCACAAAATTGAGAAATTAGTTTGATTTACAAGCTCGTGTAGTAATTTATTGAAACAAAACAATTCGTTTTTGTGAAAACTTATTGATTTGTTCAATTGTAAAAGGGTTAGAAAGGAGTATTTTTAAAAAATAAACAACAAAAATGGTGAACAGTTTTCCCACACTACAGTTTTTTTTATGGGATAGAAGATTCGTAACAGCAAAGAAACGTTATAACGTTCAGTAGTAGTTTTTAAAATTGTTGATACCTATTATTAATACTTGTTACATACATAATGTCCAGAATTTTAATGAGCAGAATAAATGTACAGATTTTCCGGTGATCCTGTGTATATAAAAAACATTCTTTTTAGCTCACTTGCCCATATTGTCATGTGAGCTTTAGACATCATGTTGCTTCCGTTATCTGTTTTAGATGCTGAAAATTAAGGGTACGAATATTCATAGTAACTGCATATTGGTGGACAACAAAGAAACATCGATGCTAACGTTAAAACGTTAGTTATTTTTAAAAATACTTATATAAAAATAGACAGTTAATACGGAAAAAAAGAGTGCATTTTTTTGAACTGCTTACCAAGTCCCTTTGCTCTTCGGACAGCGAAACTGATGATCGATTTATCGGAAAGATAGGATGTATAAGCGCAATAACTAAGAGGGTGACACATTTTTCTGATGTGTGATATAGGGGGGTAAAAAAGTAGGGATATAATAGGCGTTAAAAAGTGGAATCTCTGGAAAAAAATGGGAAGTGGAAATTATTACGAAAAACAGGATTTTGGGAAAAATCACCCGTGTCACACCCTTCAACAAGACCGATACATTAATCACACTCCATGGACAATATCCAATTTCTACACACAAGTTTCTGGAAATTCTACTTTCAGTTTCGTTTTCAGTACTGTACGCAGTTTGTTTATCGGCAAAATGGTCGTAATAAAAAAACATGCAAGAAACTCGAAGATAATAGAAACGAAATATACAATTAAAGATACATAGGTATAGAGAGGATGTATATGTACAGGAATATGCATCTATTTACAAACAAGTTGGCACTAGTTTGGACTGTCAAAGTCTCAGTGACAATTTTCAGCGTAAAATCAGATTAAATTCATTATATATGCCAACTTGTTTGTAAAAAGATGCATATTCCTGTACATATACGTCCTCTCTATACCTATGTATCTTGAATTGTTACGAGAATAATATATTGGCATTACTATCCAAAGTAGTACCAACACTCATTGTGACAAATACATTTTTCGATTCGCAGTTTCATACAGTGCTTCTTTTGGTTCAGTAAACGGAAAAACCAAACGAAAATTTCCAAAAAATCTTTCTACTTTCGTTTTTACTTAACTGTACTTGACAACAGATACGTCGACTACTGTGATAAAGTAAATCACAATTGATTCGGATAGTTATTCAACATATTTAACCGTGTTATCGGTAAAGGTGAATGGACGTCAGTGTAATTAGACTGGATAACTCGAGTAAAATCTGTACCATTATGATGACAATCCGGAAGACGGAGGGATAGCTACAAAAAGGTAGGTTTACTACAAATTTATTTTGTAAAATAAGTACAATCCAAACAAACACACATATATAACATACATATCTGCGGTTACTTACATTTGGAAAAGTAGGGCGGAAATGCCCGCTCCCCCTTTTTTATATTTTCCATCGTAATTATCAAAAATCGGATAGAAAACTGGATAACAGGAGAAGAAGAATTTTGATTCAACATACATCTTATAATTTGTATAGACGTTAACAAGGTGTGTCCATAAAACATATAACCCCGGGTCCCTGTAAGTTGTTTGTTCACAGGAAAGGGTTGGAGTTTATGACACGCTATAGTTGACACACAAAAAGATCCTCCTTTTTGCTATATACTAGTAAATATATATATATGTTTTGTGTTGTGTGTTTTGTGTCTTGTGTTTTGTGTTTTGTGTTTTTGTTTTGTTTTTATTTTGATTTCTTCTCATTTATTTCACGTACTCCTTGCCGTCATAAAACTTTCGGGCATGATTTTTGTACTCTGACAGACTCAAGAATCAACCAATCAAAATTTTGGATTTCATGTTTCGAGCATGATTTTTGTGCTCCGAGCACTGAGCAAAGTTGTTTGCCTTCAAAACATCATTCACCCAGGCACGCGGAGAAAACTGCATTTATACCTTAGAGTCACACATTATCGATTTTACTGTCGTCCTTGACATGACCATTCCCGATTAAAACTTCATTTGGGGTGAAGCCTTTATTTCTCTAAGATATTGATCAGTTTTAAAGAAAAATATAATGTTTTTTTAGTAATTGTCCTCGTACATGTACCTTGGGTAGATAAAATATGTGCAACGCGGGGACATTGTTTTGAAATTCACTTAACTTTTTTAATATTCTCAAATATTTCACCGTTTTCACTCATTTATGGTGTTGTGGCTCTTAATACCATTACATCACTTTTTACGTGCTGGGCCACTATTCTTATTAAACAGAGGAAAATGAGGACCGAAGAACAGCACATGGCTGTTTGACAAATACATGGTTTTCATTGAAATTGCTGTTTTTGATAGATTGAATTCCAATTTCCTCTATAAAAAATCTGATATTGATTTGCCAATTTCGAGAAAGAAATGGGACAGTACCTTGTTACAGCTACCGTAAATATCGTCATTTCATGAATGTATATTTAGCGTCCTGTGGCAACTTAAATGCACATACAGGACGAGAATATGTTGATAATATATATGAAACACTGATTTGTACTAGGCCGACACCGCTCAGCTAAAGCTAGTTTACAAAATAACAACACTATGGAAAATATGTCATGCTTCCCGGACACATTATTCTCAATCCGAACTGACAAACATTTACCCTTAATCAAAACTGCCGCGTATTTAATAAAGGAGCAGCTAATACCCATTTTTATCGTTTGGATCGAGCCATTGACATTCGGAACGGCCATCCTGCACTCAGGGCAAGCAAAAATTATAACACCAGATTGCCTGCCGAATAGGGGGGGGGGGGGGGGGGGGTGGGGGGCAACAGTAGGCAGCTTCAAATTATAACAATTATATATTGATATCAGACATCAATTCATAAATCGTCACCACACTTATAGTTTACAAAAGCAAAGAAGCATGCACAATTATTAATAAGATTGCTTTTTTTTTTATATCAATGTAAATAAATTCTATATATGGAATACATTTTCAGACTAGAAAAGTTGACAACAGAATAGCAGAAATAACGAAATGGCCGAAGGTCCAAGGTATTTATTCCTAAAATAACTAAATTAATAAAAGAAAATACTAACATCTCAAATCAGGTTTTTAAATCCTGTAAATATATATCGCTATATTTCTGCCCGAGTTTACACTTGTTGATATTTCAAAATCAAAGCGCTGAAAGCACTGTAGGCAGTTAACCAAAAACCAAGGCAAACATAATTATGAAAACTGTGGCAATGTTGCTTCAACTTTTTTTAAAGATTTAAAAGAACAAACATTAAACATTCATATATAATTGTGCATTTATGTTCCTTTAATGAATTAAACATTAAGGAAAATAATTTATATTTTATGAAGGTTTGACTGTTAGTAGTTCAAGTTGACTTTAGTATGAGCTTATAAAAGTATGAATGAACTTGCTTCCCTGGAAAGAAAACTGAGTTTGTGTTTTACAGTACAAAAGTTATGAGACACAAATCAGACAAATGTTTACTACTACAGGGATCAATGGTGAGGTCTGGCTGACCTGTCCATAGTAAATGTAAATGACTCCCACCTTCACCCCAAGTCCATGATGTCTAAGTTTGGAATAAAATGACAGGTGTTAGGGTCTAGCAAAGTGATATGCATATCTGTCGCCTATGAGATTGACCTTGTATGTCATTCAATCTTTTTGAAATGAAAAACAGGAATGAATATGGTTTAGGCGTTGGTATCTAAATCTTTTACAAGTTCTCAACACACAAAAGAGGGTGTGGGGTGACCCTAAGGACTACCCCTATTTTTCATTTGATTTTTTATATTGTCCCATACATGAATATATATGGTTTATGGGTGGGGATCTCATCTGTTTTTAAGTTATCGAACAAGAGTGGGTAGGATGACCCTAAGGACTCTCCCTATATTTCATTTGATTAGTTCTCATACATGAATATATATGGTTTAATTCAAAGGTGGGGATCTCGACTGTTTCCAATTTCTCAATCAGGTGACTGCAGGGACTCCCCCTATATTTCATTTAATTTAGAGTTGGGGATCCCAACTGTTTCAAAGTTCTTAAACATGAGGGGTAGGGTGACCACAGGGACTTCCCCTATATTTCATTTGATTTGTTATATAGTCTTATACATGAGTATATATGGTTAAGGGGTGATGATCTCGAATTTTTTCAAGTTCTCAAACATGAAGGTGTACAGTGACCATAGGGACCCCCTTATAATTTATTTGATTTGTAATATTGTCCCATACATAAATATATATTGTTTAAGATTGTCGATCTCGACCGTTATAAATTCTCAAACAGAAAGGGGTAGAGTGGCCCCACGAACTCTACCTATATTTCATATGATTTGTTATATTGTCCCATACATGAATATATATATAGTTTAGGGGTAGGATCTTGACCGTTACCAAGTTTTGGTCATTTTGGTTTCTTGTGGATGGTTGTCTAATTGGCAATCATACCACATCTTTTTTTTTTATATAAGAAACTTCCAGCTATTTTAACTGACCTATCAACATTGAGAAGAAAAAAAATACCCTTGAAATTGCAGTAATATGTTTAACTTGAAAAGCATTTAACATGCATTACCAACATTTATCACTGATAAACAAAAAATTATACTGTTACCAGGAACATATATATTGTTAGATAAACTGTTCCCAGCTGTCACTTGTATTGGATTTTGACATTAAAATTGGTGTACAAAATATTTTCTGCTTTTTCTTTCTTTTTCACAATTTTGGTTTTCAATTCTAGTGTTTATATTTATTTACCATGCATAGATGTATTTTGTCACCTGTCTGGATTTTTTTTGTTGATAGCCCCCAAACCCGGAATAACCCTTATCCGCTTCCGGAATCGGATCCGATATTGTAAATGCGGCAGCCATTTTGTTTACCGTGTTGTTTTTCAGATAGCTCTGTTTTTGACAGAAAGTGAGACACGATTTTACTCGGATTTACACATTATTTATTGGCGATTTTCTGTATAAAGCTAGCGGTTGAACAAATTGAACATCGCTGTCATTAATAATAGAAATGATGAAAATAAGTTTGAGATCGTTTTCTTTTAGGAAACTTTGGTAAACATTTTTGCAAAGTTATTTTTTATTTTCTTTTAAGGTCCGTCGGGCGTAGCTAGTAATTAAGTAGAAAGTCCGACTGCAAAAGTGGAAGGTCACAGACCTCAAACCACCGCTTATTTGAACCCCTGCGTCCAAATTATAATGATACGAAAATTTCGTCTTCTAATTCAAAATTGCCGCCAAAAGCGTGATCAGTTGAACTTATATTGTAGACTACTGACGGATATATACATAGTTGACTACGTATTGACGACAAACAATATTCCTACGAGTTTAGCAATTTGTGAAATCTTAACTACTTGTCTTTAGAGATTTTCGGCGATTAAATATTTCATACATTTGTTCTTTGACATCTTAGCCAAAAGCTCAGTGGATAATAAACTACATAAGGATTCATAATGTGCTCTACTTCCTATGTGCAACTTCAAAACTTTTTGGAAAATCGACGATCATTTAAGGCTTTTCTGGTCATTATTTTTGTAATCCAGGATGAAAAGTATGAAAAAACTGTCAAATAAGTTATAAATAATATTGTAGCCAGCTAGATGATAATAATGGCACGTATTTCAGCATTAATTGTGTAGCACACAAATCCAGGGTGCTCGCATAAGGCAGCTTAACTGCCTAAAAAGGATTAAGCATATTACGATTTTAATATCTAATTTAAGGTACATATCGTCATGTTCACTTACATCGATATTCGACATTGCATAAGATTGTGCATGTTAATTCAATTTTCGATTCTGGAAATGTCGCAAGGTGTTTCCTTTTCATTTATTGAGAATTATATCCAGGAAAACTACACTATAGATGAATAGTGAAGTTATTTGAATGGAATAATCCTTTGACTAAAAAAATGTAATTTGTTGTGTAAAATGTCTATAGTGACAATGAGATGGTGTGTAGTAGAATAAATTTTTTTTGATATATAATATATTCCTTAGCAGTGTCTTTAGCAATTCAAAATGTTACTTTAACAACCAAATTTGAATATAACATCTGTATAGTATATTTTTGCGCCAAATAATTTTCTGTATTGACATATTTTATTTGGTAAAAGCATGGCAAGTATATTTTTTTTTTAATCAATTAACAAATTGATTAACAATTCTTTGAAGTTTATTAGTATATATGGTTGTGTCTTTCAGGTCACTTGTCAGAAGTCACAACTGTTCAATCTTGTTGTCTTAGTAGATAATAATTATTTGTTCGATAAAATCAAAGTTAATTCTGGTAATCGAGTTTTGAAACAAAAGCTTTGTTTATGAAAATACAAATTCCGATTTTGTTCTCTCCTAATTATATTTCGGAAAACTTTGTTGATGAAAATACTATTTTGTTTCACTCTCTCTTTAGGCAGAGTTATAAGTTGATCGTACAATATATTTGAGATATCTATAACTTTATAATATATACCCAGTAGTACAACCCGATGTTCATCCTTGGAACCATATTTCAAAAAAAGAAACGATTTTGATATGTTTTGGTCATTGTTACATGTTTGTATTCTTTACTTTTATGTGTGTAAGTGACAATCCTATTATTTAGCTTCACACCGATAAAAATATAATCTTATCTTATTTTAGGGGCCGTGGGAGAGGACGAGGTGGTGGACGTGGGCGTGGAACAAATAAGCACCAACATGACTCACTTGAAGATGTGCCGTGGAAACAACTACTTGGCTTCAGGAAATTAGAAGAATTACAAGGAAAAGATGCCAATGCAATATTATTAACTTTTGATAGATACAAAACAGCACTTAAGAAAGCTTTAGACCAAACAACCATTAAAGGAAATAAGGATGTAAATATGTTAATGCTGCTAGTAAGATGTCTTGCCAAGTGCTGCGAATGTGAATCTTTACCACAACAAGTTATAGACATTTTCACCATTGTAGAGAGTTCGAATTTCCTTCATCAGTTCATTGAGTTTGTTGACGACTTAGTTGAGAGCGCACCTCCAAGAGTACAGCTTCAAAATAGGGGTATTTTACGTGATATATTTACGATTCTCACAAAGATGAAGTCACTACTGCCAAAATCCCGCATTACAATTCCAGGAATTTTGTCTCACATAGACACGCCAATCAATGTGATTAAATCGGATACAACCATTATAGATGATGATATGTGGAATATGTATGAAGAACTTATGAACAGAGAAGATACAACACGACAGAAAAGATCACATTTCAAAGACCAAGATGGCGACGAAAGTGAGGATGAACCGGATGATGATTTCCGTGAATATCCGGTTTTTCCAACTACAAAAGAAGTGCAATCGGAAACTCTTACGAAGTTACGTCACAACAAAACATTCGGAGGTTATGACAATCTAGATCATTATTTGGACATTCAGTACCGTCTTTTGCGAGAGGATTTTATTGCACCGTTACGTGATGGTATTAGAGAATATATGGCAGCAGTGCACGACATGAGACCAGACAAGAAATTACATGAATTGAGAATTTATCGTGACGTACAAATTATAAGTCCTATTTGTAATAATCATGGTTTATGTCGACGTATAAGCTTTAATTATCCAGGAATGCACAGAATACGATGGGAACAAAGTAAACATCTAATATATGGGTCATTGGTTTGTTTATCTTCTGACACCTTCAAAACTGTCTGGTTCGCAACAGTTGCCAATAGAGATTTGAAGAATATCCGCAAAGGACTGATAGATATCAAATTTGAAAAAGATTATGAAGAAGTGTCAGATATTCCACCAGATACAGTCTTCGTTATGGCAGAAACCCCAGCATACTTCGAAGCTTATAGACATGTTCTCTATGGTTTACAACATTTACACGCAGGAGATTTGCCATTCGAAAAATATATTGTCAAATGTCTGCCTAATGTTGGAAAACCAGCATACCTTCAGCGTAGCCCGGATGCAAAATTCGACCTTCGTCCGTTAGTAGACGATGACATAAGGTTGGATGATCGGAAACAAGATGAACCGACCAATTCATATCCTTTCAGTGAGAAGTCCGACGATGCTCGAAATATAAATGTTACAGATCAAACATCATGGCCTCCTCCTGAACTACTACATCTAGATATATCCCAACTTAGAGCATTAGAAACAGCTCTATCTAAAGAGCTTGCTGTAATACAGGGACCCCCTGGAACTGGCAAAACATATATCGGACACAAAATAATAAAAAGTCTGCTTCATAATCGACATATTTGGAATACGGATCCAGATACGGGAGCAGAAGATAACCGTCCAATCCTCGTTGTCTGTTATACTAACCACGCCCTAGACCAGTTTCTTGAAGGTATAGTAGAATGCTACAGTGGTGACGTTTTACGACTAGGCAGCAGAAGTTCAAGTGAAATAATGAAGCCCTTAAGTATAAACAGTAAAAGAATGACAATGCGATTAAACAGGGAGGTACCTCTTGAAATTCATTCTAGTAAAATGGAAATTAAACACAACATGATGTCTCTACAAGAAGAGGTAAACAAGATTGCTGATCGAATTGAAAAAGCAAAGAGAGAAATTTTACACGAGGATGCAATTAAACATGTAATGGGAGACTTTTATGAAAAACTTGTTTCTGGATATGAGACAATCATGCGCGATATGTATGGCTACGATTTTCAGTGGGAGAAACCAAAGAAAGTCTCGGCATTACTGGAATGGCTTGGCTATGGGGAATTTTTAGGATTCGAACCTCAATTTGAAAATGAGGCGAAAGATAATGAAGAAAAAAGACCCCACGCTGATAATCCTGGTGATGTACCCGATACAGAGGATGATAGAGGAAACGAAAGAGCTGAAAACCCTAATGAAAATGAAAATAGACCAAATGATTTCATCAACGTACTTGACGAAAGGGATGTTGAAATAGCCCAAAGACAGCTTGCTATGGAAGAATCTGACGAGGAAGAAGAATCATTTGACGATAGATTCAATAAAATATTGAGAGAAAACATTCCATTGGTGGCCTTAGATGTGTCAGAGTTAGATCTTTATTTTAGAAGACCAGAAGGAGAAGGATTTCGTTGGCAAAAACCCCAAAAGAAAAATAAACAACTAAAGAGTAAAATTAGGAAGTCTCTGTCGTCAACCGATCGTATGATAGATATTGAAGTTGAAGGATGTGTTGATGATATATGGTCTCTACTGCCTGAAGATAGATGGCGTATGTATCGATATTGGTTGAAAGTCTATTGTGACAATGTACAAGAAAAGATTGGCGATAAAGAAATTGAATTCGAGCGAACATGTAGAAAGTATCATGAAATACTGATGCAAGAGGATAAAACTATTATGAGAAATTCAACAATTATTGGTATGACCACGACTTGTGCAGCCAGATATCATTCTGTATTGCAGGAAATAGGGCCACGAATCATTATTGTAGAAGAGGCAGCAGAAGTGCTCGAAGGACACGTGATTACAACTCTCAGTAGAAGATGTGAGCAGTTGATTTTGATTGGTGATCACAAACAACTTAAACCAAAACCAACGGTGTATAAATTAGCCCGTGAATACAAACTTGATTTGTCACTTTTTGAGAGGTTAGCAAACAATAAACTTGATGTACAGTGTCTTGCTCTTCAACATAGAATGCGTCCACAAATATCCAAAATGTTGAAAATCATATATCCGAACCTGAAAGATCATGAGGTCGTTGAAAATTATG
Source organism: Mytilus edulis (assembly GCF_963676685.1). NCBI lineage: Eukaryota > Metazoa > Mollusca > Bivalvia > Mytilida > Mytilidae > Mytilus > Mytilus edulis. Next base: position 14,560 of record NW_027267006.1, read on the forward strand.
GCAAAGTTCTTGGCATATCTGAAAACGTATATTTTATTGATCATAGGGAAACGGAATCTCCTGAAAAAGATCTCAGAAGCCATTCAAATAAACATGAAGCGGAGTATTTGGTTGAGCTTTGCAGATATCTCCTTTTACAAGGATATCCACCGTCCCAAATTACAGTATTAACAACATATTCAGGCCAACTTTTTGAGCTGAAATATAGAATGCCCAGAGCAGAGTTTGAAGGAGTTCGTGTAACAGTAGTTGATAATTACCAGGGAGAAGAAAATGATATTATTTTGCTATCTCTTGTACGTAGCAATGAAGATGGAACAATTGGGTTTCTGAAGGAAGAAAATCGTGTTTGCGTAGCAATGTCACGTGCCAAGAAAGGTCTATACGTTATTGGTAATTTTGAAATGCTCTCAAGCAAGAGCACTATATGGAGACAATTTGTTGATCATGCACGGAAAAACAAATTCATTGGCAAAAAACTTCGTCTATATTGCGAAAATCACCAAGATGCCGACGAATCTATAATAAATGCAGAATTTCCTTCAGATTTTAAGCGATCGCCTGGTGGTGGATGCAGACGTCCATGCGAATATCGTCTTACATGTGGTCACACATGTCCAAGTGTTTGTCACATAAAAGATCGTGAACACAAGGACATTCTATGTAAAAAATTGTGTACTAAAACGTGTAGCAGGGGGCACAGGTGTCCACTTAAATGTAATCAGGATTGTGCAACATGTGAGGTCAATGTTCCGAAGCGTTTGCCTAAATGTGGACATACACAGAATGTTCCGTGTTATCTAGAACCAGCAGACTTTAAATGTGAGGGCAGATGTGTTAAGATCCTTTCGTGTGGTCATACGTGTCAAAATCTCTGTGGAGAAATCCATACCGATAAATGTACCGTGCAAGTAGAGAAACTTGGCCAGTGTAACCATGCAACAAAAATCCCATGTCATTTACTTAAGACAAAGCAAGCATTTTGCCCAGAGCCTTGTGTGGAAATTTTACAATGTGAACATAAATGTAAGGGATCATGCGGTGAATGTCAGAATGGACGTCTTCACAATACCTGTGATGAAGTTTGCAACAGAGTATTGATATGCGAGCATATATGCAAAGAAAAATGTAACAATTGTCCCCCTTGTAAGGAAAAGTGCAAAAATCGATGCAAACACAACTATTGCGGTAAGCAGTGTGGAGAGGAGTGTAGCCCATGCGCTGAAGACTGCGAATGGCAGTGTGAACATCACAGATGTGACCAGATTTGTAGTTCTCCTTGCGAACGTCCGAGGTGCAACCAACCATGCAAGGAACGTATTCCTGGGTGTAAACATCCATGCATAGGATTATGCGGTGAACCATGCCCAAACGTCTGTCGGAACTGTGAACCTGACAATGAAGCTTTAAATGTTTTTTTCGGAACAGAAGATGAACCCGATGCAAAGTTTGTACAACTTGAAGACTGTAAACATGCTTTTGAAGTAACTGGTTTGGACAAATGGATGGATGAAATCAAAGATGAGCAAATCAAATTAAAAGAGTGTCCGAAATGTAAAACTCCCATTCGTAGAAATCTGAGATACGGAAATATTATAAAAGAAACATTGCACAATATTGAAGTCGTAAAACAACGTATTCTAGGGAGTAAATCAGAAATGGAGGCGACAGAAAAGACGATAAGACAGGAGTTATCAGAATTAGAGAAAACAGATGCCAGGAAAATGAAACAAATTCATAATGAACTAACAACAGGAGCCGTAGACGAGAACACACTGAAAACAATTGTTGAACAAATAAAGATTTTAAAATACGTAAATGAATTAAAAGAGAAGTTTGAAACAAATGAAGGGAGGTCAGGTCGCTATGATGCAATGTATCAAAAAGCATTGAATCAGCTGAATGCTGTTCATGAATTTATTCTGATACCTCGACGATATTTTACAAAACAAGAGTCCCTCGATATTGAAAGTGAACTTGATCGTTTAAAACTGCTACACCAGTTAATGCGTTTCAAAGAAAGGAAGGTCATTCTTGAAACATCTCTAACCAGAGAGTTAAGTGTTGATTTAATGCTAACTGAACAACACTTAACTGATGGGAGAAAGCTTACCATACAGAGGCGACGTGAGGTGGAGACGACTTTCACAGCTCTGAAAGATGTTATACCTTTGACTTCGCTCGGTATATCAGAGGAGGAAAGGATTCAGATTGTGACCGCTATGGGATTGACGAAAGGTCATTGGTTCAAATGTAAAATGGGTAAGTCATTTCTTACATTTTTATCAAGATAAAAACACAAAGCTTCAATTACATTTGTAACACGAAAGATAAAAGCAAGGTAGCAATAACAATCAAAATTTCAAAAAGGACAAAACTCAGATGATCTAGTTAAGTTATCTGGTCAAGTGACGTAGTGTTTACTCATAAAATCTGACGAGACGTCAAGTGTTATTGATGATAAACATCATGCAAAAGTTATTTGGAACATGTCTTTTGTTTAGCCTTAATTACAGTTCCAATTTTACAAACCATCAATACTGTTATATAACACTAAAACATGATCGAATTTGAAGATTTGAGATAAAAATATAGATTGTTTTTAATTGACAATGGATATTCATGAACTTTTAAATAGAAACAATAACAACACTCGGTTTAACGAGAGAAATGATCGTGAAGGAATCTAACGGCGATCAAGTATTGAGAGACGATCGTGAAAGTTCTTGTAACGGATCGCGAAAGACATGTAATCGAAAAGACATATGAAAGGTCAATAAATATTCTAATTTAAATAATTACACAGAAAATTAACGACAAAATAAAACTGTCTGTCAAAATGGTTCAACATTATGATCAGTATGTGAGAATATCCAGTTTTAAAGGTACATAGTTATTACAAAACAACAAAAGGCAGATTGCTTCTCGACATTTCAATGACATAAAAAAATGTAAAAAAACATGATTTTTTTCACAAGTTCGACTAGAAAAACTACTTTGATCCGAATAAGGGCATTCTATTTGAATTAATCAAATAGTTCTCATAGTTATTTTGTATTAACATAATCTGAAACTTGGTAAATAAAGAACTATGTACACAAAAATTGATTTTTCGGATCGTGATAGATCACGCACCGCATTTTTGAAGATCGTGAAAAGGATCGCGAAAGATCTGATGCTACGAAAACGTTCAAATTATTCTACAATTATATCATAATTAATATTTGTTATTGATATTGAGAAAAGCTAGATAGGTCAACATCCTCAATAGGTTTAAATATTTCAAAGTATTAATATTTTCAGAAAATGAAATGTAAAGTAGTTGGATGATTGTAAAATGAAGCTTTTTATTGTCATGTGAAGTACTCACTTATCACGAGTTATAGGATACCCACATTTTGTATATTGTATCCTATAAACTACATGTCCGTCAGACAGGATTCAGCTGACCCCGAATTTGCCTCATTTTATGGATGAAGATTCATTGTTGTGGGCAAGTCCGTATCGCGGATTCGTTAAGATTTGGGATAAGGAAAATCACAAAAATACTGAATTCCGAGGAAAATTTAAAAAGGATAACTGTCTGTTTTAAATAACATCGAACTCATTATCATGCATCATTCGGTAATGTCTGTTTTATGTTGTTTAGCCTTCTAGATATATACCTGTATGCTAACGCGCCAAGGTAATTCGTGTATGGTGTACATGTCTGTCTGCATGTGTCATATATAACCATGATGACGTCAATTGTATTTGATATATTGAATGATAGTAAGATGTCTATGTCTGGCTATCGGTCAGGGTTCATATACTTTTGACCTTATGTTCCGAATTAATTGGCCAAGCATAACTTTTACATTTGTCAGTTTCTAAGGCACTGTAAGGAATTTGTAGAGATCTGTATGGCATGGTTCATCTAGCCTGAACTCTTTTTATGAACCATTGACAATCTTAAGCGCATTTGACACTTCTATGAAAACCCTTGATATTGTGACAAATCTGGACTGATAATTGTTATTATTTATTGTATTATTAACTGTATATTACATATATTTATTTGAATATTGCCGGGTGGTCAACTTCTCGGGTGTGCTGAAATGCATTGACTTTCATACTCATGATTTAAACTATTTGTACTTTGCAAGCGATAAGGGTCAGTTTTATATGTATATCTTGGTAATGTTTACCTATGTAATACTTTGATTATACCGTCATACAGTGATTTATTTTGACAAATATCGTCGTGAGATTCAACTTGTTTACATCTGCCATGACACCGTTCTGTACTTTCACTTTGCGATCTCATATTATTATTTGTTCAAGTTAACACTTTATCAATGCAGGTAAATTGCGTATTTATTATGTTTGTGCCTCCCTTTTCATTAACATTGTTTTTATTTATGATAGAACAGGGTTTTCATTGATCTCATTTAAGCATTATATCTAATGCGTAAGGTTATGTAAATTACACCCAAGTTCATACGCCGTATCGAGAAAGGAATTTACTGTCCGTTTAAAAATAGCATTATGTAGAAATGTCCTTTTAGTTTTATTTGCTTTTAAAAATAATTCGGACAAGAAGGACAAAATGAGGACAACTCAATAACGAGTATTTATTTAGTAATAACGAAATAGGATTGTCTTCTTGAACGTTTCAAGCCAAAAGACGTAAGAAACGTTGCTTTTGATTGGACGATAAGATGTTTACTCTAACGTCATAGTAAGTGTCAAAAGACATAAATAGGAGCCTGTAGACAGACATGTCATTCTGAATCAATCTCTTGAACCGTCAACTACCTTTTATATTGACCACCCGATTTATAATTGCTTTATCTGTTGAATGATGAATGTGTATTTGATGTCTATTATATTGAAAGAAGAAGTCAAAATACTATTGAAATAAATATGATTGTTATGTTTATTACAAATCTGTTTCTCCACAATGCCGTTGATTCCACTCCTCCTGAATGATGAGTTAAACAGTTTTATAGTAACCCTAGGTTTGTTACAATATTATAGACGTTCAACAAATATACTATCATATGAAAAGAAGACGAGACATTACAGCATTTGCGATCTGCTATTCTATAGTCTGTAGTATATAGTTAAATCAATTCACATCTGCGTTGTGTAAAAAGAACTTAAGAAAGTACTGTTGCACAAAATGATGGTTATCGTTCAATCTCAAATTACTCATGAAAGATGCTGTTTTGCTGTAAAATTTTGTTTGATGGATATCATTTTGGTTTAAACGTTGCATATCCATATTATTGGCTAAATAGTGTCGGTCTTTCTGAATTGCACTTGCCCAATTCTCAGAGCTGAATCTTTCACACTAATTTAACCACGTTTTTTTTTTTTTTTTTTTTAAACTTTCGAGGTAAAGTGTTGAATAAAAAAAATAGTTTTAATGTTCATCCTTATCAAAATAGTTACAGGCTTCAACCAGTTGCAGGTTTATAAAATGGTAAATAAATACTGATTTCTGATTACTAGTAGTAAGTCTGGTCACGCATTATCTTTCACGATAAAAAATAATGCGTTGCCTGATCGTTCACGATCAAGTTTGATGGAAATACAACAAATTCAAGGTTTTCATATACAAGTTAATGCTTATAAGGAAGAACATACTTTAATTTTACTGTACTATCAGATACACCAAAGATTAAATTTCAAATATATCATGATACACTGAAATATGACCATTATAGGTACACAAAGCGTCTTATTTGTAATAAATTTCTTAGACATGCATTGCGCCTTTTGTGTTTTTTCATAAAGTACTGCATATTTTCTTTATCTTATTTCACAGTTATGTTGAGGAAGTTAAACCATTTTGACAGACATATTTTTTTATTCTGGAAAATTTGGCGAAGATTTCAAATGTAACTTCAGGCTAAACAACGAATATGATCTTAAATTTTCTTAGGAGTTGATATTGCAACTGAAATACATAGTAACCGCTGTATCATACATAGTGAAAAATGAATGTTTTATATATCATTAGGTTAATTTTATTGCTCTCTTACCAAATTTATTCTTCTTCTGATTTATGTTTTCAGGGCATGTTTATGCAATTGGCGATTGTGGCGGAGCAGAAGAAGAATCAAGATGTCCTGAATGTAAATCTGGAATAGGAGGAGCCCAGCATAGAATAAGGGATGACAATGCTTTAGCTCCTGAAATGGACGGAGCGGCACATGCAGCATGGTCGACACAAGCAGATCTTGGCAATTACGACCCATTTGAAGTTCGATTTCATTAACTATGAACAGAGAAGAAAAATTTTGTTATTTAATATGTGGATGCAATGTGTGTTATATTTTATTTTTTACAGTTATAGACCATTTCTGAGGAAACAATTGAAATGGTCATGGTAGTTATGTTATGGAATGTACACAATATAGATATATATGAATATATTCAAATGAAATTATGATAGGTTGATTATGACAACAACCATTATATCTGTATGGCGTGCACTTAAACCAAAGATACGGCTTACTAGTCGTCAAACTTCATTATTTTCATTCGTGATCAAATGTGTTGTTTTAAATTGTTTCAGTTAGGCTTTATATGTACTTTCAAAAATGATTCTGAACTTTTTATGATATATCAATACCTATATTTGTTAAGTTTACAGAAATCAATTCGAAAACAAAATCATGAACATACTTATAAAAAAAAGTTACACTATGATATATAAAACACTTATTATCAATGTATTATTCCATATGCAATTCATTATAAATGCGCTTCTATTTTAAGATTCCATTCAATATAAACTTGCCGAATTTTTCAGAAGTGTAGTACTTTTCTATCTTAAAGCATTAATAATTAAATGAAAGAATGCTCAATAGTGATGTAAAGTTATAACATGCAAATTTCCTTATACATGGACGAAATAATATTAATTTTTTTTCAAAAACTGAAATGGTCATGGAAAGTACTGCGCTCAGATGTCATCAACAGAAAATGTCTTTGTCACATTATACAGAACTTATTTAACCATTGTTGAATTGTAAAAGTATGGAAAAGTTCATTGTAAAAAATCTTTGAGTCAGCAAAAATCATTTGATATATAGAAAAAAAATAACCTACCTTGCATAAATATTTATAATTTAAATTAGCTTTGTTTGAACAGTTGTTGCTGTAGATGTTTATGAATTTGTGCATTTTGAAATTTGTGTTATTGTCTTGTTATCAACGCTTTTGATATAAGTTTGCATCAATAAATTTGAAGGAAACATATGAATTAAGTGTTTTACGCAAAGAGAGAGTACCATTCACTCCACAAGCTGTAGCATATCCTCTGTGAGGCTGTACATGATTATGTTTTATGTACATAGAAACCATTCGAATGGAACACCACAATTTCTCTGATCATGATATCACGGGTCTTATTGCCTGACTAGCCGAATTCATCAGACTATATTTCTATCATAGGATTAATTTATACTTTCGTGGCTTGTACGGTACATCCTGTTGAAAAAAAAAGAGAATAAAGATTGAAGTATATTTTACCTCTAGAAAATAAACTCTTTAACAAAGACCAACATAGAATTTTGTATTGCTAACCTTAACCGGTTATATGGTCATTTACAGTTTATTGCAGTTGTCCAATTTAATATTTCTGTAAAACACTGATGTTCAATAAAATCACGATATTGACACAACAGTTATATTGCATAAAAAAAGAAAGAAGATACCAAAGAAATAAGGAATAATAAAAATTCCTAATTGGAAGAAATCGTTTTCTAGAATTCCCTCCCACGAAATATTTTTGGTGAACCATCGAAATTTGGGCCTTTTCAAACGTTTTGACAGTATTTGTAAGAAATAAATACAAAGACATAAATATGCATTAAATTCAGATCATTTTGCCGAGAATTACAGCTTTCAGGTAGTGATCTTTTTGATGCACTATGAATCTAAAAAAAAAAAACCACAGATTTTCAAAAGCGTTAATACGTGTCTGCCTTGCCATGTCAACTCGTTTCATTATTAAAATTAAACGAATGCGTTTGACGGGACAGTGGGGTACATATTTCTAGCGAAGTATACATCTGTCTTGCAAGATTCCGTATAAACGTATGTTGTGATTTTATAAAGTACGACTTGTGTTTCTGGAGTATTATTAAATAATACGATTAAAACAGCCCTAATACTACCAAAACGGAATGTGTCGTACTGCATGGTGACGTCGTCCTAATCATATAAATCACGTGATCTATATTGCTTTTCGTCTCGGTCCAATATTTCCAATACGGACTGGCAATGAATCCTGAATAACGTGTAAACATATATAGTGCACGTAATTCA
>NW_027267007.1:0-19879 GCF_963676685.1 Mytilus edulis
CAACAAGAGTATTCCATCCGCTTTATCAGAATAGGATGATCTATAACATCGAAAGCAGCCGATAGGTCTAGCATAAGTTAAACGGCACAACAGTCGTTATCAAGTGCAACAGTGATATCATGATGTACACGAAGTAATGCTCTCTAGGTCGAATGACACGCACAGTAGGCTGATTGTACATTGTCGTGAAGAGAGTTTGTCGGGTGGTGGTTTTCAAGGCGGGTCTCAACGACCTTTTCGACTACTTTTGATACAAACGGAAGATTCGAGACGGGTCGATAATTTTTCAGTACCTCTAAGTCTACACCGGACTGTTTCAGAAGTGGTAAAACAACTGCCTCCTTGAAAGAAAGTGGTACACAACACTGTTCTAGTGACAAATTCACTATATTGGTGATGACGGCAGCCAAACTTTTCAAACACGTTTTTAATATCTTTGTCGGAATTGGATCTAATTCATGTAATTCGCATGATTTTGTTTGACTTTTTAAAATAATTTTACGTACTACCTGTACAGATGCAGGTGTAAAGAAGGTGAGTGGTTGGCCTTAGATTTTAAATCGTATTTGAAATCTTCATTCTCATAAGCAGATGATTGATTCAATAAACATAGATTGGTCCTTATTGTATCGATTTTTCCAAGGAAAAAATTCCGAATCTATTTGATACTTTAATTTCACTTTGGTGCGATGGCAAAACCACATCGTTTTGGTTTTCCATTAGACCGTTTGTCAGCTTAAGCAGTTTCTGTTAATCATGTTCAACTTCAGAAATTTTATTTCAGTAATATTCCGTCTTGCATTTGAAGAGCAGTTTGCTTGTACTGGAACAATGTTCGCTGTAAATTTGTTTATGTACTTCGAGCTTATATAGTTGACGAACACAGCGGATTTAGGAGAAACCGTTCGTGTGAGGACCATATCTTTACATTGAATAGTGGAATTCGAAACAACGATAAATTTTTTGCAGCTTATATTGACCATAAAATATGCCTCGAATATCTTGACAGATTAATGAAACAACTCTATCAAGAGCATTTACAACAGTTCCGAATCATGTATTAAACTGAATGGAAAGTTAATTGACTGGTTTCCCTGTACAACTGGTGTAATACAAGGAGACAATTTTAAGCACAACCGCCGAAGCACTGTCAAAAGGGGGTGATAAAGCACTTGGCAAAATAATTTCTAACATTCACTCTTTTAAGGAGTTTGGAATAAAGTCATTTGAAAATCTTTTCTATTCGTATTCGCGTGTGTTGCAACTATACTAGACTATGCATCTAAAATTTTGGGAAGCCGACAGTTTCAAGCCATCAACAACCGACCGTCAACAACGTCAACAACCGACCAATGCGTCACCTTTTAGGAGTTCATCATTTTGCCCCACTTCTTGGTATTTATGGGGATGACAGATGGATTCCATGCCACTAATAAAGTGCGTGTCTGGAATAGACTTGTTCAATCTGATGACAATCGTATTACAAAACAAGCTTTCAATCATGACTATGAAAGATCTAGAAATAATTGGTGTTCCGATTTCAAAGACATACTCACCAAAACTTGGTATAGTGGAATATTTTGAGCGTAAGGACGATATAAGTATGACTTTATTCGAATCAATCTTAAAGGAATACTATAACTGTTTGTGGAAAAAAACGACTTTTAAAAACCACAAATGTCAATTACATACAACTATACACGTTTTGTATTTCTTCGTTTAAGCGCAAGTTCGTTTTAATACCTGTGCAATCTTCTTATGAGATTTCTGCATTTGAGTTCAACACTATAGGAGTTAATAAAACAAAATGTGTACCGTATTCTTAAATTTTGCTCCAAAGCTATTACGTCTAGATTCGAGGCTTCAAACAGCGTGTGTCGCTCACCGGATTTTTTTCTCACAATTAATGCATAAAACAATGCAACAATTAAACCTTGTTTTAAGGAATTTTTGCTTTCAACCCATTTATCATTTTAAATTTTCAATGTTAATACACGCATTTCAAGTATGTCATGCTGTTGGTATATGAACACACATTTTTAGATATTTGTGTCTACCATTACTGGTGTCTTGTTGATCATCTGTTCCTGTTACAGTGTCTTTCTATCTGTTGAACTTTCCAAGATATCCAAGCAGCATTAATTGGTAAAAATTGCCGTAAAATGGCAATAACTCAATAAAAAGTCGTTTAATGATTTCGGCCAAGTTTGACTTATCTGGAGATGGGTCAATATCCTTAATTGATTTTCTATAGGCGATAATGGTAATGATTTTCCTGTAGCTCATCCTTTATCGTAAACTTGGAAATGCATGATGGCTTCTTTCGAAGCTGAGACATTTTCGCATTTGTGTAAAAATTTTCGGGGTACGAAGTGGGATTACTTTGAAAGTATATTAGCATACCACGAAAATCCTTTCGTGATGCGGATCCTCGAGGTAAAAAATACATTTTTTAACATAATAAGTTCTTTGAAAATTAGTACTTTAAACACATTTAATAGCTCCAGTTTTTACACACTTTTCAAATCAACATAAATGGTAAAAATCTATCACTTGTTAAAAATAGAAACATGTCCAATATCACTACACAGAGATTTTTTGTTTACACACACCTTTGAGTTCCTCATTTTGAGGCACATACGGGATATAGACCCAGATCTTGTTTAACTGGCCATTGTTGCTTCTAGCTGTAGAACTGTTCTAGCCGTTGAACTGTTCTTGTCGTAAAACTAAGCAAATATTTGGTTAGTTCTAGGTAATACTGTCTTAAACTGTTCTAGGGTAAAACTGTCAGGATCAGTTCTAGGTAGAACTGTTTAATTCAGTTTAAGTAGAACTTACCAAATCAGTTCTAGGTTAAAACTGTTTTAGCTAGAACTTTCCAAATGGTGTCAGAATGACAGTTCTTGAAACTGTCCTGGAACAGTTCTCCTGACAGATTTTGACAGATTTGACGAAAGGTTAGAAGTGAACTCCACTGTACATTATTGTATAATGATAAAATTCCCAAGTCAAGAAAAATGCAAAACCAAATCTAAAACAGTTCCATTACAACAGGTGGACAAATTCACCATACGTGCAATCCGGTTTAAAAGCTGTAGAAGTTGATTACAAAAATAAGTTGCTAACTGTTCGTCAACCCTAACCCACCCCATACCTACATCCTCCCATCTGAATTAGACCGAACATCCAGTCGCAATTTAGAGGTAAAGGGGGAGGGTGTAGATCTCATAAACATGTGTAACCCCGCTGCATTTTTGCGCCTGTCTCAAGTCAGGAGGCTCTGGCCTTTTGTGTCTTGTATTATTTTTAATTTTAGTTTCTTGTGTACAATTTGGAGTTTAGTATGGCGTTCATTATCACTGAACTAGTATATATATTTGTTTAGGGTGCGGGAATTTCTCGCTGCATTGAAGACCTGTAGGTGACCTTCTGCTGTTGTCTGCTCTTCGGTCGGGTTGTTGTCTCTTTGACACATTCCCCATTTCAATTCTCAATTTTATTGATTGCTAAACATATGGAAAATTTTATAGAAAATCCACAGCCTTTCCCCTTGTACTCTCATATTTGGCAATACGATGCTTGATAGATAGCGAATTATTGCATGCAGTGCTAGCAATGGTTTCCTTAAAACAAGTTCATCAAATTAAGATATTGGTTAAAACAAATATAAATATGGACCAATTCCAGTACACTTTTTAGGGTGCGCTCGACTTAAGTAACTCAGCACGAGGTGTTTTGAAAATTAAAGGTTGTTTATGCCTTTTCAAAAATAATAAACTATAGCGAATCCTAGGAAAGCAAGTGAGTAAATAATTTTCAAAGGTACCAGGATTATTTTAGTTTAATACGCAAAACGCGCCTTTCGTCTACTTAAGACTCATCAGTGACGCTCAGATCAAAATAGTTATAAGCTAAACAAATACAGAGCAAGTAAGTAATTAATGTTTAAAATTTTATTACAAAAAAACTCTGTTTTAAAGTCTGTGGATTTTCTACTAAAATTGTTTCATTTTCACCAAATTCTCTTTTTCTACTAAATGCAATTATACTATAAATAATAATGCTTTGCACGAAGTTTCCCTTTGATATATGTACAAAATGGTCTGTTTATATTATTCATGATCTTTGCTGTTTTGAGACTATAGCAGTTTGAAAATTTCATAATTGACAGGCCACAGAAGGGGTCATAAACCTTAAAGATAAAATCAAATAAGCCAAAGCAAAACTGTTTAACGTTCACAAACACCCTTTCTATTTAAATGTATACTATTAAAAATTCTTCTATGAAAATAAATAACTTCAACTATTTAAGTACCTGACTTGAGTGTCTGTGTTGTCAATGTAATTGACGGCAAGCTTTTATTTATTTTATTAACTGCAAATATTCTGAGGTTGTAATATGTCGACGTTTGTAAACTAATAAGCTCATACACGTGGCTTACATCTCCATACAATAGCATTGGTATTTCCTTTTTTATCCAAAAGGAAGATGCCGATACTTTAAACTCAACATAGAATGTCTGTTGATATCCACCGTTATCTGCAGATTTCCAGTGTACAGTTATACTTGTTTTTACTCACTGATATAACAGTGAAGTTTATAGGTGTTTGCGGGGCACCTTAAAGACACAAATAAAATAAACATTCAAAATATAGAATATCAAAGATTATCTGACAAAATAAAATGTAGCTGAATCAAGTTATAGAGAAAAGTTGATAAGAAACTAACTACAGATACGTGTAAGTTGTCGTTTTTGTATACATACCTCTCATATCATTCTACTTTCAGCATCATAAGTTCTAAGTCTAACAATCAACTTTCGAATTCTACTAGCGGTTTCAAATGACATCAATGTTTGCAATGGGATATCAAATATTTCATATTATTTAGTTTCTTTTTTGTTTTTCTTAAAACAAAATTATTTTTAAATAGAAATGATAAGTATAACTTTTTTTTTTCATAAATGATTTTCTCATTTCAAACTCTTTGATTTTCAACGTGAGCCGTTTTAAATTCTAAATGCTCGATCATCTGTCCCATTCAGTTATAACACCAAATTTGCTTGCCTTTTTCTCATTATGCCATTGTAATATCATCAAATGAGATGACCATGACTGGCAATATTCCAAGGAAAGAACTTAGTTTGCAACTGTATATAAACCTTCTAATGGTTCTGGATATCATCAAACAAGTTAATGTTCCAAATGTTGTAACTAAAGTCCCGCCCCTTTCCCTCGAGTGTGATCTACCGAATTGTAATTATTACAGTTTTCTAATAACATGTGCAACACGACGTGGACCAGTTTCTGCTTATCTTCCAGAACACCGGAGATAGCTCTTAGTTTCTTAAGTGGGATTCGTGTTGCTCAGTCTTTAGTTTTCTACTATGTGCTTTGTGTACTTTTTATTTGATTGTCCCTTTTGTATCTTTCAGCGCTCTTTTAATGATAAGCAACAATTCATTATACGGAGCACATAAAAATAATGAAAATTGAAGTTTGGATATGAATCGGCAAGTGATGCCAAAGAATACATTTCAAAATTTTCTGTCACCATTCAAAGGTAGTCGAGGCTAAATCAATCCAATTCAATCGTTTTTAATTTAAAATTGTAACAATCATACCTTGGTTCTAGTTTGATGAACAGCTTGATTGAAATCTTTATATTCATATTTGTTTTGCCTCTATTGCTGATCACCAACATTTTTTTTATTTGTGTTATTTGTTTTAAAATCTGACTTTAAGTCAGTTTACGGGTGCAGTTTCATAAGTATCATCAATGTTATTATCGTTTTTATATGAAGAAATAACTTAAAATTTACTAAAGCAAATAAACAATATAACAAAAATGCGAAAAGGGGGAAAAGTAATGAGCAGGACCAAAGCAGTGTAACAAGCCGTTACAGACCTCGTAATGACAAAATATAAAATACTTGATAAAAGGACACAAACAGTCTGATTTACTGTACAAACACCAAATCAAAACAATCACAGCACACAATTTTAACGAAACGTGAAAAAAAATGTCATGCAAGAGCAAGATTTACCTAGCTATATGCTTGTGTCAAGTCAGTTATTTTCCATTCGTGTAATAGGTTGATTTACTCGTGCATTTATTTTGTTAGGTTTTATGGATTTATTATATGAACTCTTTGGGAATGCTATTTTGCTAAAACCATTCTAGCATCGATAATTTCTCAATTAGGTAATACTCATTTGTAATTGACAAACACAGAATTTCAAAGAGACCAAAGGTTTTAAATCAGTTGATAATTCTTGAGTGCACGAAACACAAACATCAAATAACGATAACTAAAGCCGCTTTAATTTCCGTCTATGACGGAGAGTTGTCTCATGCAATTTTAACACATCTAATTTTAATAACAAAATGACAGAAAACAAAAAGGGCCAATATGACCGTACTAGCAGTTAATGAAAGCTGGTTAAAACTAAGCCTTATTTCAACTTATATTGATATTGAAAATTATAGTTTCCCAGTCTGCCTATATGATACCAAAAAGAAGAGCTCAAACAATTTTTTGGTTAGGACGTTAATAAAAATCTGCGAAAAGCTCGACCTTTTTGCAATGCAAACATGTATTCTTTACACTCATATACGAATAAACTTACTCCCATATAAAAGGTATAAGGCATGTTGGGCTGGTTTCCCTATACCATTAGACAATCGTAAGTTATAGTTTGTAAAATCATCTTTGCTGGCGACTTCTATGATGAGAGAAATTTTATATCCGTCTATATGTATGTCCGAGCCATGGATCTTGTCATTTATAATCGTAATTTCGTCTTTAATACTGTATTTTGCTGACTTTAATATACGGGTGCCGTTTCTGTACCACGTAATCTCTGTATACTTAGGTTCGCTGTTAACATACACATCTAAACTGACTCTTTTTCCAATTTCACCAAGTATTTTTATTTTGTTGTCTTTCCAGAACACAGGGGAGGCTGAAAAGGGTAAGAATAGTGTAATAATGACATCTGAAGAATGAAAAAGTCTTCATCTTTATATATACTTCTGTACTTTTTGGAATTTGCTTCTTTGAATGTCAATTGGCTGGCCCCCCCCCCCCCCCCCCCCCCCCCCTTTGGCTTATCAAAAAAATTAAGCATTTTCTATCGGGTAGCTTTACATTTAAAATTTTAAGATATATTTCGATAGGACATAATATGAGTTTGAGTGAAACAAAGTCCCTGAGTATATGTTATTTTCGTTTGCAGCCAATTTCAAGGGATTAATGGTTGATTTTCCTGTTTGAATATGAAATTGAAACATGCGGTACAAAACAAGTCTGATAAAAGGTCCTTATTGTAGTGTAGTTCAGTGATCACTGATGAACCTAATTCGACGTAGAGGTTTAAATCACATGCCATCTTTCTATGCATTTGTCTTGTATATCTCACGAGATATTTATACAATAGCTAACGCTGCTGAAACCTTTGGGAAGGTGATATTCTTAAGTTTACCAAAACAAACAGGCAAAAGAAACAAGTTTAACACACTAGTTAAATTGTCCATGATACTTAACCGAAATCAGTCAAATCTATTCAACAATACAATTTAATATAAGGAAAACCATAAACATATGTTACTTATTTAAAAGAGGAGCGAAAGATACCAGAGGGACATGCAAGTTCTCAAATTGAAGATAAACTGAAAATGCCCTGGCTAAAAAGAAAAGACAAACCGACAAAAAATAGTACAAAAACACAACATAGAAAAATAAAGACTAAACAACACAAACATCACCAAAAACTGGGTGTAATATCATTCAGACAGGAACCTGATGGACAGTCGTGGTTGTCGTTTGTTGATGTGGTTCAAAAGCGATTATCGTTTCTCGATTTTTATATAGATTAGACCGCTAGTTTTCCCGTTCCTTTTATAGCTTGATGTTCGGTGTGAGCCAAGGTTTCGTGTTGGAAATCTATAATTGATTTATTTTCAAAATTGTGACTTGGATGGATAGTGGTCTAATTGGCACAAATACAACATTATTCTATATCTATTTTGAATATGGTATCAAATGTTGTGTATCAAATGTATCTTATATAGTCTTATGATTGACATACCTACAGTTTTGACGAAACAATATGATGATTGCTTTGTTTTTCCATCTTTGTCCATTATACCATTACTAACTGTACACAAATATAAACCATTGTCCTGGTAACCTAGTTTTTCAGAGAGTGATGGTAGTGACTAAACGCCATTTTGTGAACCTTGCATCTCTCGAATTTTTACATGATAAGACGAAAAGTGA
Organism: Mytilus edulis; assembly: GCF_963676685.1. Taxonomy (NCBI): domain Eukaryota; kingdom Metazoa; phylum Mollusca; class Bivalvia; order Mytilida; family Mytilidae; genus Mytilus; species Mytilus edulis. The sequence goes on from NW_027267007.1 coordinate 8,286, forward strand.
ATCCACGTGTAGTATGTGTATGTGCTTGGATTCCCTTTGGCTATGCATGTTATATTCCTTTCAAGGTCTGACTGATGGAACGTGTAGTTCTTAACAGTAATATCCGGTGGATCTAGAATCAGAAAAAAATACGAGGTGTTTTCCCCACTGAGGCTTTCAACTTACAACAGTTTACAAGCAAACGTTTTGAAGAAAATACACTGTTAGTAGTACCACTTATCTATAAGTAGAAACTCGTATTTTAGTTAAAGTTTTTATAATTACGATTTTTAAATTTTTATTTAAATTATTTTGACTTGAAAACATAATCCAACTGTTCACTTTGTAATTTAGTCTTAGTTTGTAATAAAATGGTTCAATTTGAAGCCACAGTCATGAATCTGTCATTTAGAAAAGATTTCAAACTGATAATAGTTATTAAGCATAGAGCTTGTTTCGTGGAAATTTGTATCAAGTCAAATTTTTGGCATATTCCCTTAGAATTACTCATAAAAAATGGAAGTTTCTGCAAAATAAAATGTTCAAAGACACTAAAAAAGAATAAAAAGTAATCTAATCAAAAGGGTCCAGGTCCCGTGGTGCAAGTCATATTCATACAGTACCTAAGCTTTTTTCCATATGATTATTGACCGCGATCACTGGGTGATCAGATAATAGCACTTAATAGCATCAAACAGCAAAAACAGACAAAAATGAATCAAATTTAAATGTCAACTATACGTTCTCATTAATAAGGGCATATTTTCCCAAAATATACCACAGGAAATGTATTAATACTTTTCAACATGATGAACGTCGCAGGTTAATTTCAAAAGTCCATGTACAGACTCATAAGAACAGAAGGACCTGCCATAAATATAATTTGAGTACGAAATCACGAATTTAAATCTTTATCCCATATTTTTTTATTCGTTATTACAAATTAAATTTGTGATAAAGAATTGGTTGAAATTGGTGTAACAGATTTTGTAATTCAATAAATTTGTTATTTCGAAATTGTTAAAACGAATTGTATTATTAGTTTTCACGGATCATATTTGTGATTTTTAATTAATTCAATTTTTACGTGATTCGTATATTTATATTACATGTCTAGGTATTGTGTTTTTGTGTTTATATCTATACATAGAGAGGACGTTACTAATATTGTATTGGTTTGTGTCCTATCCCTTTTGCTTATTTTGCAAATAAAATGCGTTAAAACTAAATTGATTACACATGACCATGTGTGTCTCATTTAGGCCAAAATATTTCAGTGGAGAATATTGTTTGTAATAGTTAATGGAAGACGACGTAGCAAATTGAGGAGAAAAGCTGACTTATCCCTGTGGTTCAGGTGGGCTAAACATCTGTTACAAAATAAACTGTTAAAACTAATTCCAGAGATTTGTAATCACGAATATAATCGTTAATACCAAATGTACATTTCGTTGTAACGATTTTAATTCGTTATAACAAGCAACAACAAATTGTGAAATAATGAATCAAAAAATTTGTTATAACTATTTCTTCTTATTCCTAATTACAAATGTAATATGTGATAACGATTTATACAATTTGTGATAACGATTAAAATTCGTGATTTCGAATTCAAATTATATTTTTGGAAGGTTCTAAATGGGATGACCATAGACACAAAAAAGTAAAGAAACAAACGAGTTAAACTTACACCAATATAAGCCTCTAAAACTTTCGGAAGCCCGTTTAGGATCTTCCAAATATAATTTTAAATTCGAAATCACTTTTCTCCTCACTTTGCGCCTGTGGTTGTTCATTAACTTTGACAAAAAACGTCCTCACTTAACTTCATTTGGACAAATTGAGAAAAACTTCGCCACAATTAATTTAATTTTAATGCATTTTATTTGCAAGTTTATCAAAAGGGATTCGACCCAAAACAATTTAACATTACAAATGTAGTAACGTCCTAATTATGTACAAATAAAAACACAAACACATTTTACCTAGAAGTAATTGTTGTGAAATCCGGGTGGCTAACTCACAAACTAATTTGTCCAGTTTGTTTGCCAGCGACCCCGTTTACACTTCAATAATATCTAGACAAAAATGAGAATGTGGCTATGGGCCACAGATAATTCCGCTTGTTATATGCATGATTGAACGTTCTTATTATTGGCATTTAAGCTAATAACATTTTTTTCTACATTATAAATTGAGTGCAAGTTTAAGAGCTCTCTTTGTTCAATAACAGAAGTAAATAGTCTCCGGGACAAGTTTGCAAATCCACTGAGTGAAAAATTATCACCCTTATAAATAAAGTCAAAATAAAGTTCAAAACTTGGTTGGTATTGGTTCCTTGATTATTGTCTTACAAAAACTTGGCTCTAGCACCATTATTGAAAAAGTTTTGCTGGTTTTCAGGTTTGAATGGTTGTACACCAGTCGTTTTGGGGGCCTTTTATAGCTTCATGTTCGGTGTGAGACAAGGCTCTGTGTTGAAGTCCGTACTTTGACTTACATTGCTTTAATTTTACGAATTATTACTTGGATGGATAGCTGGCTAATTGGCTCTTATACTACAGCTTCTTAATAACTCAAGAACGGTAAAACTGACGCCACCCTGTGTCACACTTGAGATGTGTTTTGGGGTAAGGGACCGTTCAATATTTATCAGATGGATGGGCCGGTGCAAAATGGGGCGGGGAAGCACTTTTTTGTGGAAATATTTGGATGGGCAAGAACTTTTTTTTTAGATATTTAGTGGATGGACCAGAACATATTTTATAGGGAAAATGTTGCTATCAATTTTATCAGTGTGTAGGAAATTTCTTTTGTGGGCACTCAAAACATGTCTCAACAAACTGGTAGCTTGGTTCGTTTCTGTCAATTTTAAGGATTTAATTAAGAAATAAAAATGCTAGAATTTTCTGTGCGGACTATCTTTTAAATTATTTTAGAATACAAAGTTGTTTAATAATTTGGTGTATTGCTGTTAAATTTATGGATTTAATTAATAGGTAAGAAAAAAACTCAATTTTTTAGTTAAGGCTAAATTCAGATAGTCAACTTTAAATTTATTTATAACTTTTTTCAAATCAACTTGGATTTTCTTCAAACTCTACGGCAATCTGTTTAATACATTGATCTTATAGAAAGCCAGGTTGTTTGGTAGTTAGGTGTATTGCTGTTAAATTTATGGATTTAATTAATAGGTAGAAAAAAAAACTCAAATTTTCATTTAAGGCTAAATTCAGATAGTCACCTTTAATTTTTTTTATAACTTTTTCAAATCAACTTAGATTTTCATATAACTGAACAGCTATCTCATTTATATATTAATCTTACAGAATGTCAGGTTGTTTGATAGTTTGGTGTTTAGCTGTCAAATTTAGGGAATTTATTAATAGGCGAAAAAGGCTGCGTCAAAGTCAAAAACATGTCTGCCTATATTTGCTTAAAAAGACCATAATTTCTTTTTTGAAAAGTAGAATAGATAAAGGGACATATATATTTGAACTATAAACATGCTCTGTTATCAGGACAATAATAAGTAATTCAGCATATGATAATATGTTTACTAGTCCAAGAGTTATTGTCCCTTAATTTAAATCATTTCCTTTATTTTAAATCAATATTGTATTTGAGGCTGCACATATAAAATCAAATCTGTACATGTATATTCATACTGGTTTTAAAAAACAATAAAATGTATGGTTCTGATACACGCATTTATATATACATATATATGGAATTAACTAGCACATTTTAAATTGTGTATAAACACCAAAGTCTATTCTTTGATTACAAGACACAAAAATTTTAAAACTTTAAAAAAGAAAAAGAACCTAAATCATTTTTGAGTGTCTTATAGTTTTAGAGGGGCAAGGACTTTTTTACAGAATTTAAAAGGAGTGGCATTAACATTTTTAATGAAACAATATTAAGAATGCACCGGCCCATCCATCTGGTAAATATTGAACCGTCCCTAATTAGCATTGTGCGTAAATTTCATCAATTTGGTTGCGGCAAACTAAGAGAACAGAAACTAATACAGGGAACGTACGGACGGGACGGAATAACGGACAAGGGTTACATCTAAAGCTTTTTTTGTCTAGCGGCGGGAGCATGGGCATAAATAATGTTTATAATTCTTATAATTCATAACCGATAGATTTTATTCATTACATTTCATTTAAACTCTTTTCAAAGACGCGATTTTCTTCGTGTGTATCTCAAATGAATATATTACACACAGAGGCAACATAAGTAGTTTCGGAAACTGTTTTTCGAAGTATAAAACTAAGAGAGAGGAAACCCTAACATCCTTATCACATTCAAGTATTTGTTTATATACCAAACATTTAAGAACTATTTAATAATGATGAAAACATAAAAAGAGTGTATGTAATTCAAAAACAAACAAAAGATATAAGGAATAGAAGAAGAACATAGAATATAAAATGCAAAAGTATATAAGGTTAGCCAACTGTCTAAAAGTTTAAATAAAAAACAAGGAATACATAAATATCGGTTAAGAAATTATGAGGATTATACACATTTTTTCTAGTGATAATTGGTGTGTAAACTTGGTCGCTGGCTGCTAGAAATTTTCAGAAATTAAAGTTCGTAATGACTTTTAAGTTGAAGATGATAATTACAGGTAAAAACAACTTAGGTCTTCTCAAAATATACAATGTCTCGATAGATGTGGTCACATGCTTAACAAAGGGAAATATTGAGAAAAATGATTTTAATATTAAAATGAAATCAGCTATTTGTTAACAGTATTTGATACTGTAAGTAATCGTCTGATTCGGAAGTTGGGCTGACTCAAAAGGCTTTTAATATATTAGGATCCATCTTTGACATGCAATTCTCACAGCTCAGATGATTCTTTTATACTAGCTGCATCAATGATGTTTTTGTTGGCTCATCTTTCCTTTTCTTTAGATCACTGTCCGGACTGCTGTTCGTCAGATAGATTCCCGCCCTCCTCTTCCACTACATGACGGTTTGTTTTGGCCCGTCCTCAGTCCTCTTTCACCTCGAAGCGTTTGCATTGCCCTCCCTCCTCTTCCACTGCCGCCGTTTTTTATTATTATTTTCCATTCCCAGATGAAATGTTCATGATGAGATTTTGTCATATGTCATCACACTGACTTTAAGCATGTTTTTGTCGACACTTGGGAAGGAAACTATGTTTTCTAAATGTTTTCATGTAATAGATACTTCTTTTATTTAAAAGTGAAGAAACTACCTAAACCCTTTGAGACATATTGAGACAAATTGAAAATGATATTTGCCAGTGTAAAACTGGCAGGCCACACAAACTTTCGCCCAGATATATATATATATATATATATAGTTATGTTGTTGAAATTAATTGGTGCATTCCTGTGTTTACCAACATTTTCATTATCTGGTACAGAGGCTATCTCTAGACGAATGGAGAGTAAAAGTGAAAACTTGGAAAAACTTCCAATGGCAGTGGGTTCCATTGTCGGTACCTGAACGGACAATACAGGCCACTGATTGAGCCTCATGAGCTTTATTTTTCAGGATAGCACATTTTTATTGCAAGTTGTTATAAATAATTTATGCAAAATTCTGTGGTTTTGGAACCTCAAAATGACTCACAAGAGTTTGCAATGATGAGGTCATTTTGGTAGAAAGGCTGAGATTGACTTTTCTGAAGGTCTTATTTTACTGGCTGGTAAAATATATTCCTATACATGTCATAGATATCCTCTTATGACATCCTACATATGCCATCAAATACAGATAAAATCGGACAATTCAAAAGGGAGGTGTCGAAAAATTCCATCTTTTTTGTGTAATTATTTCATCACAGAATACAGTTACTTTTGAACATTCCATTGGATAATTAAAGAATTATGGAGTGAATGGAAGTTTTTGGAGACATCCCAGTAGAAAACTCTGACAAATTGTAAATGTCTGTGCTGCTTTTGTATGCAAGCGTCACGACTTGTTTCGTTGTTTTAAATTAACAAAAAAATACAAAGTTTGCGCTAATCGCTTTTCAATTTGTCAACATTGTACGCTTTGAGATGGCCCCTTTAGAATTATCTGTAAATGTCATCATCAATATCAACATAAAAGTTTTAACATGTTAAACCAGTTTTCGAAAACGTCTACTAAACGAATCATATCATTTTGTGAGTTTACAACCCAGATTAAACGACAATGTGACTTCTAAATATAGTGTGTTTATATTTGTTCATGGAGAGTGATTTCTAATTCAAATTATAATTTTGGGTTATACTAAATGGGCTTCCGTAAAAAACTGATTATGACAAATTAATAGATCAATTTATTAATTTGATATAAAAATTACTAATTTGATATAAAAATCACAAATTTGATATAAAAATTACTAATTTGAAATAACAAATTAATAATTTGATATAACATGATATAACAAATTACTAATTTGATATATCATGATATAACAAATTACTAATTTGATATAACAAATTACTAATTTGATATAACAAATTACTAATTTGATATAACAAATTACTAATTTGATATAACAAATTACTAATTTGAAAAAACAAATTACTTATTTGATATAAAAGAGGGACGAAAGATACCAAAGGGACAGTCAAACTCATAAATCTAAAACAAACTGAGAACGCCATGGCTAAAAATGAAAAGACAAACAGAAAAAACAATAGTACACATGACACAACATAGAAAACTAAAGAATAAACAACACGAACCCCACCAAAAACTAGGGGTGATCTCAGGTGCTCCGGAAGGGTAAGCAGATCCTGCTCCACATGCGGCACCCGTCGTGTTGCTTATGTGATTGCAAATCCGGTAAATAGTCTAATTCGGTAGGTCAAATTCATGAAAGGGAAGGGGATTGTAGTTACGACGTAAGGAACATATCCGATATCATTTGTGAAACGGTTATTCCATAACGGTCAACCAACTCGTGATGGCGTCCGTAAAATTTACGAAGGGGTGATTTCATTATACTAAATGGGCTTCCGTAAAAAACTGGCACACGCGCTTTATTCTAAATTGGTACACATTTGAGGTAACAGATTATGACAAATTAATAGATCAATTTATTAATTTGATATAACAAATTACTAATTTGATATAACAAATTACTAATTTGATATGACAAATTACTAATTTGTTATGACAAATTACTAATTTGTTACAACAAATTACTAATTTCATATATCAAATTACTAGTTTGATATAACAAATTACTAATATGACATAACAGATTATTAATTTGACAAAACAGAATGTGAATTTCTCAAACAATGTCTTCTCAACTTTAGTTTCAGTTTAGTAGACATGTTACGAAAAGGTATATTCACGACGCTGAGGTTGACAAATTTCATTTTAAATGTGGGGGTTGTGTCAAAACACAAAAGAGATTACCTGTGTATACATTGAATATAATTTAAAAACCTGCATTGATCCTTTTGGAGGAAATTCCGTATGGAACGAATATTCAATAACATTTTTACCATAAGAAATATGAGAAATAGATAGCAATGCAAAAAATGAGAGAGGGGGAACGTTCATGTAAATGCAGTAGATGTGCGGGGCAACGGAGACACGGGGTACATACGTGTTTGAATTCTTCGGCGAGCCCTTAACAGGTCTTTCAAATAATCTGGTATTATAACCTATTTTATACCTACTCGTGAATAAGTTTCTTACGGTAATTTTTATAAAGTTATGAAAAGCAAACAAAGGAGTGTATGCATTTCGATCCACTTGTTTACCACCTATTTTTTTATTTAACGGGGTCTATTTTAAAACACCTTAAACAGGATTTTGTTTTACAATTTCAACTTGAAACATGTTGCATTATAGTTTTAGGAAATTTACTCGCGATCATATAGCTTCGAATACATGTATTTTTTCCCTTTATTTCCTTACATCTTTGTCTTAATTTGAACAGTTACAGCTCAATTTGTATTTTTTTTATAAGGGTTTTGTGATTTATTGATTGTTGGTTGCTTTACATCCAGTGGCAAATATTTCATGCGCGTTCAGAACGGTAAGAGGTTTGTGTAATACATGCCCCACTACTCACCGGTTGAACATCCCTGCAGCGTTTCAAATGCATGATAGCATAACGACTTTGCATTTACACCTTAACACCACTTTATGCAGATATTTTGTATTTTATAAAATTCCTGAAACGTTTTGTGGAAATTCGCTAACCGTTTCATTAAAAAATGACGATAGTAAAATTAACACCGATGATCGATGGGTCTTTTCTCTATTTAAGATAACAATGCTAGGGGTTCTCTAAAAATATTTATGGCGTTTTTATATCAAATCTGTTGGATGTGTACCTGTTACTACTCTACGGGTGTACCTTTTTTTCAGGGAGGGGAAGGGGGAAAGGATTCAATTTGAAAAAAGGCAGGACAGGAGTTTCGAGATTAAAAAAATGGCAGAATGAGCAACTTCACACAAAATAGGCAGGATGACAATTCATGTCAAACAAGGCTGAATAAACTAATACAAAGTCCGGATAGAATAGGGCGATAAAAAGGCAGGAAATATATAACAAAAATGTTAAAGCCTGCAATACGTTTCATTAGCCTGTCCTAAGTCAGGGGCCTGTAGTTCAGTGGTGGTCGTTAGCTACTAACTGTCTGTTTACCCCTACAGACGCCACCTACTTGGAAGCTTAACCACGAGTAGAAAGAAGAAAATGTAAACAGTATATCAGAGTGTCGGATATATGTCAAACACGCTATAAAGCACTTAAAATTTTTCAGTCATTGGAAGCTTATGAAGACCCCCGAGAGAGAGAAATCAACCAGAGCTCTGTGTATGATTAGTGGAGCGACAGAATGAACATTTTCAGGCACTGTAATACAACAATAAAACTAATATCTATTTAGCTTAATATGTATATATTATCAATCTATAATCGAATGAACCCCCATTTTTCTAGCCCACCCACTCCTGCACGAATACACTTTTCATGTCTTATGATAGCCAGAAATGATATCACAAAAGCAATTACCATCATAGGATGTTACATTATGATGTTCTAGATAAATGTGATTTGAATTTACCAAGACGCACAAGATTTAAATTTTACCTGTTTAAATTATAATCAATGTTTTGACACCGTCCCTTAATTCAAAGTCTAATTTGTCAACCTCAGCGTCGAGAATATACCTTTTTGTAACATGTCTAGTGATAGACTTTACGATAACAAATGGATTAGTTAATGTGTTGGAAGAAATGGAACGCAGGAATAATTTCATTGAAATATAATATACCCTAAGCATCATGTTTGACGAAATAAAGTTTATTTTTGCAAACAAGGCATAAGTTTATCATTTCTACAAGACAGTTTGAAACGAATTGCAGCACTTCTAGGATTATACAGACGACTATCTCCAAGTTTCTTATTTGCTATATTCATATCTAAAGAGTTAATGATGCCCTGATATATAAAAAAGTAAAATCACATTCGGTTCACGGAATTTATTGACCCCATAATATACTAGTCAACAAAAGAAACGATACATGACGTTTTTTCAAATTAAAGATAATGTTTTCCGTTTATAGGACCAATATTGAAGGTAGTAATAGTTTCTTGTGTACAATTTGGAAATTAGTATGGCGTTCATTATCACTGAACTAGTATGTATTTGTTTAGGGGCCGGCTGAAGGGACGCCTCCGGGTGCGGGAATTTCTCGCTACATTGAAGACCTGTTGGTGACCTTCTGCTGTTGTTTTTAATATGGTCGGGTTGTTGTCTCTTTGACACATTCCCCATTTCAATTCTCAATTTTATTAATCATTATGGAAATATAAATTCGTTTAAAAAAAATTTTTTTTTTTGCTTTCGTGACGTTTTTTGACGATTGTTTTTTTTCTTTTCAAAATTTACATAAAACGACAATTTGAAAAAACAGAAGTTCCAACTAATGTTGCCAACCTCTCATTTAAAGGTAAAGACAATGTTTGCCATCAATTTGTTTTTAAAAATCATACAGTTTCTTCGTTTATTTGTTAAGCAAAGTTCGGCCCCACGAGAAATCGTTAAAATGTATTCATTATCAACTGATTTACCATAGACAGTATGTAAAAAGTGATATTTAAAATGCGGTCACAATCTTAAAACTAATCCGAAAGGTTCCAAATTTACTGTGTGTTGTTTTCATATATAAAGCATTGATTTGAGACAAAAATAAAAAATAAATTTTGCATTTTTTGAGATTTCAAAAAAACACTTTTTTCCCAAAAAATTTGAAAAAACAATATTTCAACCCATTAGTTACAACATGAAACACAACTTGATTAGCATATTGAATTTTTTTAAACAAATTTGAAATTTTATTTAGTACTTAGAAAATTACGTGTCGATTTTTTATTCAACTTTCCGCAAAACTAATTTGCACCCTATAATCGTTGACACGGAATTTAGATACTTTCCGACAAGTTTTGATTTTCATTATCACATGTGCATACATTGTAAATGAAAGCTTTTTAAAATAGTGTATCTCATTTTGTTTTATATTTAATACTTTTTGATAAATTTTACTTCAAAGTCGTGTATCGTTTCTTTTGTTGACTAGTATATATATCGAATTAGGTCACTAGCACACTATGAAGCTAATAGTGTTCAGATAGTGATATACTATAAAAACAGATAACAACTTACATTTTATAATCAGAGATGTACTTGTTGACACTTCACTGTTTGTGGAAACAATATTATTGGCTGTACATTTGATTGCTTGTTTGTTGTAAGATCTATCAAAACTGTGCATCAATTTTGATGTTATGGTATAAGTATCCGTTGTTGAATTCCTTACCACTTTTTGTGTAGAATATGATGTGATGTCGACATTCTCGTGTCCTATTTGCCATACTATTGTAGCAGCTGGTTTGCTACCATGTGATATACATGATACAACTAATGGCACAGTTTCTTCTGTACTCACTGGGTAGGGAATAAATGTCGGAGGTAACGATTTCACTAAAATGTAAATATATATTTCGAATATTTTTTTTTTTCATTATAACAAAGACAAAACAATTAGTATTTCATCAAAAGCTTCTAGAAGAATACTTAAAACAAAAATGGTCAAAATTTAAAACTTAAAATGTTAACAATTATAATATCAGAATCCTTTTAGTTTTGCAAAGAAAGACATTAGTTCCGTGTAACACTTAACAATTCAAAATTGAAAAAAAAGTTTTTTAATTTTGATCTAAGTTTTAAAATATCTGTTTTGATTTTTAAATTTCGTTTGACAATTTGACAGTTAAGATATTTAATCAAACTTTTCAAATACTAAGCTTCGCATGTGTTTTCATTTAGATTTTTGATTAAACAATTAAAAATAGAAAACGAACTAAAAGATAACATATTAGACAAGCGGTAGAATCAGACAAAAAAGTATTCAATGCACCCACCGAACACACGGCTGAATTATAAATCACTGAAAAGAGAAAACTGCAAACTTTCAGATTAATGATGCTGTAATCCTGAGAAGTGGTCTGAATTTTGCATAATTGAGGTCAAAGGTCAACAATTATACATTTCCAAATATTGTCCTAACTGTTAATTTTGGGTTAAATTCAGAAATGCAAAATATAT
>NW_027267008.1:0-41729 GCF_963676685.1 Mytilus edulis
ATTGTCTTATACATTTTTTTTTATAAATGTGCATTGAATTGTTCACTTATAGAACAATATTTACATTCTATAACAACACATTTTCAAAGTCAAAATATGACAGTAAAAACAGTAAAAATGACACAACGATTATATTATGATATAATTATTGTTTCCATAACTTGACCTTCAAAATTTCTTGAAGTTAATTTGTAAGGACTTGTTGAGAAGAATATTCAGCAGTTTTTTCCAACTTAAAGTGTTTAGATTCTATATATAATGTATTTCCTCTTGAGCATTTAACAACTATCTGTCAAAGTAAATATCATTTTTGTTTCATTTCTATTCATGGTATACTGAGTTATACCATAGTATTTCTGTTATAAACTTTATTCATATCAGTTCTGGTGCATATGCTATAATGCAAGATTCAAAAGTTTACTCCATATGTTTATTAATTGTTGTATGATGTTATTGAAACAATCTATATAATTCTTATTTTCTTCAGCAGTTAGTTTACTGAATTCATTTTACATTGGCTTATTATAAAACAGTCCATTAAATGTTCTCAAAATTTCTTCTCTATTAAGCAAACATTCACAAATGTCTGCTTTATTAAGCAAATGTTCACAAATTTCTGCTCTATTAAGCAAATGTTACAAATTTCTACTCTATTAAGCAAATGTTTACAACTTTCTGCTGTATTAAGCAAATGTTCAAAAATTTCTGCTTTATTAAGCAAATGTTCACAAATTTCTGCTCTATTAAGCAAATGTTCACAAATTTCTACTCTATTAATTACAAGCAAATGTTCACAAATTTCTGCTCCATTAAGCAAATGTTCACAAATTTCTGCTCTGTTAAGCAAATGTCACAAATTTCTGCTCTATTAAGCAAATGTTCACAAATTTCTACTCTATTAAGCAAAATGTTCACAAGTTCTTTTGTTTTGGCAAATGTCACAAATTTCTGCTCTATTAAGCAAATGTTCACAAATTTCTGCTCTATTAAGCAAATGTTCACAAATTTCTACTCTATAAAGCAAATGTTCACAAATTTCTGCTCCATTAAGCAAATGTTCACAAATTTCTGCTCTATTAAGCAAATGTTCACAAATTTCTACTCTATAAAGCAAATGTTCACAATTTCTGCTCCATTAAGCATATTGTCACAAATTTCTGCTCTATTAAGCAAATGTTCACAAATTCTTTTCTATTAAGCAAATGTTGACAATTTTTTATCTCTATGAAGCAAATGTTTACATGAATTGTTCATTAGTTTCTGTTTTATAAATGACTTCTACATATTTATTAAATGTATAAGCAAAAATGCAACCACAAAGTTGAGAAAATGACAGATTAATGCAATATTTGAATTTTTTTTCTGAACATTTAACTCTTTGCATAAATTAATGATTTACACATTTTGATAAACCTGTACTTAGAATAGACATAATTGAATTTCATAAGAAATCAAAATAATGGATTTTATGGATTGTTTTTTTTTAATTTGGAGAACTCCAAGTAATTATATATAATAAAATATGTGGTATTTGTACAGAAAACTGATTTATTATGTCTGATATGAACCTGAGAGCATTTCTTCAACAGAAAAGTCAATGAATATTGGATGAGATAAATATACAGATTAATTTGGCATTACAAAAAGTAAACTGTACATAATTAATATCATGATATATGTTTAGTACTGTGGATTCATTAATATTCGTTGGATACCAATTTTCGTGGATTTCATAGGTATAGGAGAACCACGAATTCAAATGTTCAACGAAATACAAATTTTGTAAAGGAATGAGTGTGGACTTTTATCAAAACCACAAAATTAAATATCCACGAATATGTAAGTTTTCCTCAAACCACGAAAATTGATATCCACGAAAATAAATGAATCCACAGTATATCATGTATGTACAGTGAACAAAAGTATTGTAAATTGTATCAAGTTATCTATATAAAAAATTACAATGAATTTATGTACATAACAGCAAGGATTTCAACATTATAAACATTTTGATTATATAATCATAGTTCACGAAACAGCCATTTAATTTAATCATTTTGTAGGAAGAGAAATGAGGCATGGAACTTGTGGTCTTCAAACTCCTTTCTTTACATCTATATTAAGCAATGGCTTTGATTGTATTCAAAAACAAATATTTCAAGAATTATATATATATACATTTATAACAAGTAAATATCAGGAGTGTTCTCATGCGAAGTGCACACAACTCTCCACTGATACAATGAGCATTCAGGTAGTAGAAGTTCTAAAATTTGATGTCTCCAATCATTACTAACTTGAAATGAATGGAATTCTACTTTTCTTCCATAGCAAAATGGTTGACCAATCACCAATGGCCTTTCTGCTTTATGGAAGTCAAAGCAACACAGTTTCAAATTTCAAACCTCTGTTATCGTTTATGCAGTGAACCTATAAAGAAGAAAGCTTTGCAAAGAAGCTTTCTTCTAAATAGGTAAAACTGGATATCAGGAGTCTTGAAGCCAACTCATTTCTATTCCTACTTATAAAAAGGCAAATCTGTTGGAGTGGAAACCCATTTTCTTTTAAAACCACTCCTGCACATTTGAGGTTGCATTTTCAGCAACCGCAAATGTGTCATGTTTTTCAGCGGGTTTGATTTTCATGGTTTCAAACAAAGCTGGTTTTGGCATATAAAATAATTATGGCACTGAATCATTGTGTTTCAATGGCTACATATATAACTTTATGATCTGACCAATAGGAATCAAGAACATCTGTTTCAAAATTTAGCCTACTATCAAAATTTAGGAAAATTAAGTCCAACAATGTACCATAAGATGTAGTAGGTTTAGACACAATTTGTGAACAGCAAAATGAATCTATCATGAACTTTAAAAAAGAAGTGTTCCCAGTGTTTAAATCAATATTAAAGTCTCCCATTATGATAATTTTTGGATGTCTTAAATACACGTCAGGAAGAAGGTTTGCAAGGAAAGTATCTTTTAGTTGTTGCAATTTGCAGTTTGGTGCTTTGTAAACAAAGACAACCTGAAAAAGACCTTTGCTGGGTGATATTATGTCTGCTATAACAAACTCTAAAGATGGAGTAGAGAAAGTTACTGTATTGTGAAGAATACAATCATTTCGATAATATAAAACCAATCCATGAGGTGGTCTTGTATTAAAGTTTGTTTGCTGTTGGTCTAATCGAACTGGTGGTTCAAAACCAGGTACATGAAAATCATCATTTTTATCTGTTGAAATAAGTCTTGATTCAGCAATACCAATAACATCAGCATCCAAGATGTTAGGGTCTGATTTAAGATCATTAAAATGAGCATGCAATGACCTTGCGTTGTGAAAAACTACTTTAAAATAGTTACTTGATAAGTTATATAATGGATTAAAGCACAACTGTAGAGTTGCATCTGTCCTTAGTCTGTCTAATTCTTGTCGAACACAATCTGCTACAGCTATTGCTTCTTTATTAAGATCTAATATCTGTAATCCAGTTAAAGATGTAACTCTGCTTAGTGCAACATAGTGAATATGTGGTATTTTCCCTTTACGTTTTGATTTCAGACTAACAACAACCTCGTGTAATGTATCTCCTTGCGATTTATGAATTGTTTTTCCGGCTGCTGGGCGAAGAGGAAACTGAATTCTTTCAAAAGTCTTATATTTGTAGGTAAATGATCTTTTAATGTCAAACATTGGAGTCCATGTTTTTTCAACATCTTTTCCGTACAAGTGTGAATATTTTTTTCTATTGTTAGCACCTATTCTGGCATCTTCAAACTTAACCCATATGATACTTGGTCTTAAAGATGTAGTTTTGCACTCAATCAATTTAAGTTCACAAGTTGAACCATTTGTAAGACCATCAGTGACTTCAATATTAGCTGTAAGATCATATTTCATCCCAATTGCTAGTACTACTTCTTTTGCAAGATTGGCTGTATCAGACTGTTTTTCTGGTAAAGAGCTAAGTAATTTTGTTTTTACAGATGCTGGTAAATCCCCACAAACTGTGTCAACTGCTTTAACATTAACCTTTTGTGAGCCTAATTTAGATATGTATAGCAAATTAAAATTATCTACTAAAGCATTTTCAACAAACAAATGTGTAGCATTAGTTCTGTATGTTGGATCACTGATTGAAACAGTTCTGGTACTTAAAATTGCAAAATCATTTTCAGTCAGTTGATTTTGTCTCAACCTATTTAGTAGCAGAGCAAATTCTAAATCATCTTTTTGTCTCATTATTTCAGTAAGTTCATGAAAAGAAAATAATAATTTCCAGTAATTAGGGGCTAATGCTGTTAATCCCTTGCTTAGATCATTGAAAATCCAGCTGTCAAATACAGGCTGGAGTTGGAAAAAGTCACCAATAGCTATGATACTGACGCCACCAAATGAACAGTTGCTTCCCTTGATTTTTTTCAGCCTTCTTTCCAGTAAAGAGAACATTTTGTTTCCAACCATTGAAATTTCATCAATCAAAATCAGAGACAAATTTCTGTATTTCATTCTGAGTGTATTGAGAACATCACATGACAGTGACTGGTCAAGTCCTTTATTTGGTTGTATCTGGAAAGCATTGTGAATGGTCAGACCATTTATATTGTAAGCTGCCTTTCCAGTAGGAGCACAAAGAAGAATTCTTATATCGTCAGGGTCCTCACCTTCAATAGAACATAAGTGTCTGTGTAAAGCTTGAAATATTGCTCTGACAACTACAGATTTTCCGCATCCTGCTCCACCTGTCAAAAATGTATAAAATGGTTCATGTTTTGTTTTAACCCATGTGACAACATGTTGGAAAAACTCCCACTGCTTTTTATTCAAGGATCTTATCAATCCAAAATAATCAGTCTCACTTATTCTGTTGGCATGATTTGTCAATTCTACTGTTCTTGCTTCTATTCCAACTTCACGTGACATATCATACAGTCTATGTTCTGTTGGTCTATCTGGATTGAAATGAACATACTGTTCAGATTCTGTTGGGCCTATTTCAGCATCTTCCATTTCTACTTGTTGTGTGGCAGGTGCTACTTGATCATTCTCATTACATTCATTTTCTGCCTCTTCTATAGCTTTCTCTAGATCTATTACTTTACCCTCATATTGCTTGGCTTTTTTTTCTAATAGTCTTGCAACAGTCAAGTACTTTTTTTCAAATGTTTCATGTCCACATTGCAAATCTGAAAGTTCATTTCTCCATGGATAAAATAACATTAAGCGTTCTCTGTAGAAGTTTTCAGAGTCAGTCTTGTAATTGTATTTAACATATCTTATAACCTTAGGTGTTTTTCTTTGATATATTCTAATACCATTTTTCAGAGTTATGTCGATTTTGTTATCTGTTTCTTCTAAAACATCTGCATTTACCTCTTCATTTTCACTTTCAGATTCATGATCTTGCTGTTCTGTTTCATGATCATCTGAGGACTGTGAAGTTTTAGGATACTGAAATTCAAGTTCAGATACATAGTCGGCTAGACACCAATTCTCCAGTTGTTTTGGTCTACGCGAGTATCTTTTAATATCATTGTCTGATTCTATTTCAGTAGAGTCTGGGCCTAGTTTTTCTAGGGCTGATGATTGCTTTAGGAGGAAAGTTCTTTTGTGACATGGAGATGTGTTAATGAATACAACTTGTCTTGTAGCTTTTGTTAAAGGCATCTGTAGTGTTAAGTAGGTTGCTTCTTGTGCGCTTGTTTCAACAGAATTTGAAAAGTAATTCCCAATGTGTCTTACTTGATGCTTTAAGTCTAAATTTCCCTGTCGTGCTTCTTTTGCTGCTTGGTCTAGTAATGCACTCATACCTTTTTGTGATTTACTTATGTATGAAACAATATACACTGCACATGCAAATGCATCTAAAACAAACTGTAAATCATGATTTGCTTGCCAGGCTACCAAAACAGTTTTCATGTAACCATTAACACGGACTTCAGATGGTTTTCGTTTGAGAAAAACTTTTGGACCACTCAAGTTGCTTCTAATGGCCTTTATGTAATTTTCATCATTCATTTGTAACACATCATCTAAAAACATGTCATATGTCATCTGGTCTATATCTTCAGAATTGTGAAGTGAATTAATTTCGTTTTGTATTTCTTTATATATAGCCTTGTGTTTTTCTATGTCATCATTATCTCCCAAAGGTTCTAAAATAACTGTTGCTTTCATAGGTGGAAGGGGAAAACCAAAACGACAAATTGGGTGACCTTTTTTTCTGCACGTTTTTGAATGTTTATGAATTTGCAAATTGACTAAACTGTCATTTTCTAAAAGTGAACAGGAGACATATTTATCGATAAATGCTACAACATCTTCATTTGAATCACTTTCATATACTGGTGCGTTTTCAATCCAAATTAAGATATGAATATGTGGTGAACCTCTCTGTTGAAATTCAACCCTATAAAAAAAATCTGTCAATTTTCCAATAGGATCATGATCACTTTTCAACACCAAGTTGATAAACTGTTGGACACGATAATCAAAATATCTAGAGCATGTCACAGGGTCTTTCTGAACAAGTTTAGATTTCTGATGCCAATCCATTTCTTCCAATTCTTTGTCAGTATACTCTTTTCCATCATTTAATTTGCCTAGAATTCGTAACAAATCTTTCCAGTTAGTGTCTGCAGATGAAAGAGAGCCAAACCACGTTGGAAGACCCAACTGTCTAATCATTGCAAACAAATCTTTTTTCCTCTTTTCAAGGTATACTGGAGAATTTCTTAAACTTCTAAAGATATAATAACCTTCATCCAATCTTACAAGATCATTCACAGTGTTGGGGTTCAGTACATCTTTTGCTGTCCATTGTTTTCCTTCTGATTGACACCTTCTTAGAGCAAGATTGACCTTATCACTTATGTTTTTTAACTGAATTTTCTTTAACTTAAAAAAAATGTTTGGTACAGACTGTGCTACTCTCCTATCCATGGACCTTAGTTCCCATTTAACAATGTCAGTATAGTGAACAGAAACAGACCTGTCTTTGTTATCTGGTCTCCTTTGACCACAAAATATAGTTGGAAAAGATAAGTACTCTGCATCAGGATCACTGTAGAGACTAATTGGTCGTTGACCTTCACCAGGAGCAAAAGTTAAACCTGCATCACATAGTGGATTGTCGTCTGGAATGTGATCTAACAGTGTATCTGTGTTTCCAACATGCGTTTCACTTCCATCTACTTCACTGAAATGATCGGAGTCATCGTCTGAATCATTCTGATCTTGGTTATCCTCTTGTTCTGTACTATTGTTTTCATTTTGTGTTTCTTCTTCATTTATTTTTGCTATTTCGGTAATCCAATCATCATTTATTTCAATCCCAGAAGACTTGTACAAGTCACTTGTTCTCATTAAATAATGTAATGCACAAATGACAGCAAATGGTCTGACATTTTCACTAAAATCACATTTTTTGAATTCAAGCTTTTTCTTCAATTTAACTGATATTGTACCTGATTTCTCTATTGTATGTGGAAGTGAATTTATTGTAGGTTGAACTTCAACAGGCACATTTACAACATTGCCTTTAACTGATAACTGTCCACCTCTAGGCAATTGTCGAATCTGCATAAAAGGAATTCTTAATGATAACAGTCTCTCTTCTAAAGGATACAAATTTAGTTCTTTTGGTCTTTGGGGAAATCCCATTTTATTGGCTATTGAAAATCGAGGAATTCTTTGTTTTTTAATTGCATTGAGACAAGTATGACATATCCATTCTATGTCTAGTACAGATTTAAAATTAGTAAAGCAATGAGACATGTTAGCAGGAGTGGTCATTTTGACAGTTTTAGAATTAACTACAGAATCACAAAACCAAGTTTGTTCACATGAAGTACATATATATGTAGGACCATGATTAATTTTTGTTTTAAAATTTCTGATGCAAGCATCAAGGGTTATACCTTGAACTCTTTTTTTTTTTAGTTTTTTTTCATGATCTGTGAAATCAACGTTTTTTCTTTTAGTACTTTTAACTGTTTTATCATAACATCTGTCTATATCTAGTTTGTTCTGTCTAGAACCCTGTTTCTTCAAACGCTCATTTTCTAAATTTTCTGGATGTGACCTATATTCTTGTTTTCTGTGGTAGTCCCGTTCGGACTCATGTTTTCTATAGTCTTCATCTTGTCTGGCAATATTTTTCTTTTCTTTTTCATTTCTTTTGAAAACATCATTCTTTCTAGCTTCTCTTTTAGCAGCAAGTTCTCTTTTATTGAAATCTTCATTCTTTCTAGCCTCTCTTTTAGCAACAAGTTCTCTTTGTCTTTCTATCTGTCTAAAATCAGAATTATCTCTCTGAGACTTCTTACTTTCTGCTTCAGCCCTTCTATAATGTTCATCCTTTCTAACTTCTCTTTTAGCAACAAGTTCTCTTTGTCTTTCTATCTGTCTAAAATCAGAATTATCTCTCTGAGACTTCTTACTTTCTGCTTCAGCCCTTCTATAATGTTCATCCTTTCTAACTTCTCTTTTAGCAGCAAGTTCTCTTTGTCTCTCTATCTGTCTTAAATCAGAATTATCTCTCTGAGACTTCTTACTTTCTGCTTCAGCCCTTCTATAATGTTCATCCTTTCTAACTTCTCTTTTAGCAACAAGTTCTCTTTGTCTTTCTATCTGTCTTAAATCAGAATTATCTCTCTGAGACTTCTTACTTTCTGCTTCAGCCCTTCTATAATGTTCATCCTTTCTAACTTTTCTTTTAGCAACAAGTTCTCTTTGTCTTTCTATCTGTCTTAAATCAGAATTATCTCTCTGAGACTTTTTTCTATCTGCTTCAGTCTTTCTATAATGTGTATCCTTTCTTGAATATCTTTTCGCATTTAATTCTTTTTCCTTGAATTTTTTATTTTTTCTTTTATTTTGCATGGCATTTAATTCTTTCTCCTTGAATTTTTTATTTTTTCTTCTATTTTGCATGTAATTTTTCATATATACAAATTTGGGTACCTTCATATACTGGTAAGAATTTTTTGTTTGTTTTGTATTCCTTAGTTTCTGATCATCGAAATAATTCTTAATCTGCTTGGTCACATCTTTTTCAGTATCTGTACTACTGATACTTACAGGTAAAATTTCATATTGAGAGTCTAAATCAATTTGTAAACTTGTGTAAAAAGCATACAAATAACTGAGGAGGTCATGTAAGTCAGCAAATCCAATCAAAATACTTTTGCCAGAGGAATCTAATGGATTATTCAGTGTACATTCTGAATGAGAATGAGTGTCAAAAAAATAGTATATATGATTATAATAATAAACTGCAGAACATATGGCTCCAATCATTATAAGAAATTTGTTTGACTGCTTCATACAATTTTGAATTGCTTCTTGTAATGAGAGAAATCCAGTCAACTCTTGGTACTGTAAAGCTATACCGAACAGAATATTTTGTTTGTTAACTATAAAAATCCCTTCAGGAATTTCAATTTTGACAGGAATTTCATCAAAATTCAAAAGCATATTTTTAAATAATCCCTGTGTTGTTAATTCTTGAACATGCTTCCTGTAAATTTCATCTCCTTTATTTAAAATGTAATCCAGGTTTAGTGTGTTTGAATCAAAATTTAAAGAAGAAAGTGACAAGAAAACTAAACAATTACATGTACATTGGTTTCCCCTGCTTTGAGCAGCAAATTTTGTGGCATACTGGTCAAAAGTTCCAAATTTAAGAAAGTTTGCATTAAAAGAATTGACATTTTTTGATAGCTCTTCTTCTGAATTATTTTTATATTGTTCATTTTGGTTTTGCAACAGATCAGTTTGGATATTACTATGAGAATCTGTTTTTGCATAATGATTGTTTGATTCATGTGACAGAAAATCTGTTTGCATTTGACAAGTTTCTTTTGCACAGTTATTGTTACTGTTTTGATTCAATTCTTTTGCACAGTTATTGTTACTGTTTTGATTCAATTCTTTTGCACAGTTATTGTTACTGTTTTGATTCAACTCAGATACTTCAAGTTTATCTAATTCAGATATTTCAAGTTCATTCAATTCAGATATTTCAAGTATATTCAGTTCAGATATTTCAAGTTTATTCAATTCAGATTTTTCAAGTAGTTTCAAGTTACTGTTGTTTATATTTGTGTGGAGGTCAGTATCCCCCATGTTATTTGAGTTACTGTTGTTTATATTTGTGTGGAGGTCAGTATCCCCCATGTTATTTGAGATACTGTTATTGAGGGTGTCAGTATCACCCATGTCAAGGTCAATTCTAGTACTGTTTATGGGGCCAGTATCCCCAGTTAAGTCCGTCAGTGTCTTTTTCATTGGGTTTTTCACACCACGTTTCGCCTCTGCTGCCCTCCAATTTTTTCTTCTTGGCATCTTAAAAAATCTGTAAATACATATATATGCAAATAATGTACAATACCGAGGAAAAAATGTTACAAATGCATAATGCGATAAAAGAAAGGCTAGATGAACAATTGCATAATGAGAGCTAATATGATTAGTAACTTTAAATATATCATGAATATAATATGTGTTTTCTGCCATAGAGCTGTCACTTGTTAAGACATACTTATAGATATACCTATAGATGTATCTAGAATACTGATGCTTCGTTCGCACATACTTTCAACTCCAATCGAATTCACTAATTGCATTCACAGTCACTCTTCTTTTTAATTCGAATTAAAAGATAACGTCCTTAGACAGTACGGTAAATCAAATTTTACGCACATTGCAATTTGAATGAGAAATGACATTCGGACACAACATGTTCCTTAACTGTTGGGACCAAAAATCCAAAATTCAATCCCAACCTTCCTTTTATGGTCATAAACCTTGTGTTTAAATTTTCATAGATTTCTATTAACTTATACTAAAGTTATGGTGCAAAAACCCAAGAATAATGCTTATTTGGGACCTTTTTTGGCCCCTAATTCTAAAACTGTTGGGGCATCAACTCCCAAAATCAATCCCAATCTTCCTTTTGTGGTCATAAACCTTCTGTTTAAATTTCATTGATTTCTAATTACTTATACTAAAGTTATTGTGCGAAAAAACTAAGAATAATGCTTATTTGGGCCCTTTTTTACCCCTAATTCCTAAACTGTTGGGACCTCAACTCCCAAAATCAATCCCAATCTTCCTTTTGTGGTCATAAATCTGGTGTCAAAATTTCATAGATTTATATTTCAATTTTTGCGGTCGTATAAAATTCAGCCCAATATCTGAAGGTGATAGAAAAAAGTCTGTACGACTGATTTTCAACAATTTTCAAAGTCTTAAACCCTTAATTTAGACAAAAATCAGCAGCGCGGAACTTAAACTTAAGCTGTAGCTGATTATACCAAAAATCAGCCTAATATCTACAGACGTTTAGAAAAAAAGTCTGTATAACTGTGTCTTTCAAAAATTTATCGAAGTCAAAAGCCTGTAATTTTGACAAACATAACCGGAGTGAAACAAAAGCTAAAATTTGATCTGTAACTCATCATGATTAACTCACATAACAAAAATCAGCCCAATATCATAAGGCATTTAGAAAATAAAGTCTGTATAACTAATTTTAAACAATTTATCATAAAGTCCAAAGGCCTTAATTTCTGCAACAAAATAGCGAAGTAGAACATACCGTAATTTGATCTGTAACTCAAATACCAAATATCAGCCAATATTCTGAAGGTGTTACGATAAAAAGTATGTATGAAAGGTATGTTGCAAAATGATGGAATGACAGAAAAGGATAAAAAAAACTTTGTTGCTGGGCCATAAAAATTGCTACTTCATATAAAATCACTGGACCATGAGCATGACCAAAGGGACAGCGCCTCATATCATAGTCATGCAACTGATATGACATGATAGCAATCCATTTTGTACATATTTTCATTGATCTATCACTAATAGATCCCATTTTACATAGTCAGATATTATTAGAAATCATAACCAGATGCTCCGCAGGGCGTAGCTTTATACGACCGCAGAGGTTGAACCCTGAACGGTTAGGGCAAGTATGGACACAACATTCAAGCTGGATTCAGCTCTAAATTTGGATTGTGATTAAATAGTTGACACAGCATAGGTTTCTGACACAGAATGAATGTGTTCTAATGAACTTAAAATTTTTGTTTCTCTTAGAGCAATTCACTATGCTGTTGAATATTAATCCTCTCAAAAAAATGTTTGAAGAAATTTTCTTTTTTATTTATGAAATTTCAAATGAGAAAAATTGAACCCAATTTTTTTAATCACATCCCCCTTTCCCTTATTCCAAAACTAATCTCAATTAAAATTTCTAATGGAGTTTGCAACAATAACTACTCATTTAAATACATCATAAAATATTAAGATGTAAAAAAACTGCTTGTTATCACTGAATGGTAAAGATTATTTTAATTTATCAGTTGGTAGTAAAAAGTGAATATACATTGTATATTGTATATAACAAAGATTTAAGTTGATTCTGGACAAAGAAAGATAACTCCAATTAAAAAAAAATCTTGCTATTGCACAATATTTTGCAATCAGATATTTCTTGCTTACTATTCTGGACAAAGAAAGATAACTCTAATTAAATTTCTTTTTGATATTTCACAATATTGTGCAATTAGATATTTCTTGCCATTGCGCAATACTGTGCAATTGAAAAGACTTGCTATTGCACAATACTTAATATAATAATTTTAGATCCTGATTTGGACCAACTTGAAAACTGGGCCCATAATAAAAAATCTAAGTACATTTTTGAATTCAGCATATCAAAAAACTTCAAGATTTCAATTTTTGTTAAAATCAGACTAAGTTTAATTTTGGACCCTTTGGACTTTAGTGTAGACCAATTTGAAAACAGGACCAAAAATGAAGAATCTACATACACAGTTAGATTTGGTATATCAAAGAACCCCATTTATTCAATTTTTGATGAAATCAAACAAAGTTTAATTTTGGACCCCGATTTGGACCAACTTGAAAACTGGGCCAATAATCAAGAATCTAAGTACATTTTTAGATTCAGCATATCAAAGAACCTAACTGATTCATTTTTTGTCAAAATCAAACTAAGTTTAATTTTGGACCCTTTGGACCTTAATGTAGACCAATTTGAAAACGGGACCAAAAGTTAAGAATCTACATACACAGTCATGACAGTTAGATTCAGCATATCAAAGAACCCCAATTATTCAATTTTGATGAAATCAAACAAAAGTTTAATTTTGGACCCTTTGGGCCCCTTATTATGTTGGGACCAAAACTCCCAAAATCAAACCCAACCTTTCTTTTATGGTCATAAACCTTGTGTTTAAATTTCATAGATTTCTATTTACTTATACTAACGTTATGGTGCGAAAACCAAGAAAAATGCTTGTTTGGGTCCCTTTTTGACCCCTAATTCCTAAACTGTTGGGACCTAAACTCCCAAAATCAATACCAACCTACCTTTTGTAGTCATTAACATTGTGTTTAAATTTCATTGATTTCTATTTACTTAAACTAATGTTATTGTGCGAAAACCAAGAATAATGCTTATTTGGGCCCTTTTTGGCCCCTAATTCCTAAACTGTTGAGACCAAAACTCCCAAAATCAATCCCAACCGTTCTTTTGTGGTCATAAACCTTGTGTCAAAATTTCATAGATTTCTATTAACTTAAACTAAAGTTATAGTGCGAAAACCAAGAAAATGCTTATTTGGGCCCTTTTTGGCCCCTAATTCCCAAAATGTTGGGACCAAAATTCCCAAAATCAATACCAACCTTCCTTTTGTGGTCATAAACCTTGTGTTAAAATTTCATAGATTTCCATTCACTTTTACTAAAGTTAGAGTGCGAAAACTAAAAGTATTCGGACGCCGGACGACGACGACGACGCCGACGCCAACGTGATAGCAATATACGACGAAAATTTTTTCAAAATTTGCGGTCGTATAAAAATAATAGTGAGAACGTCTTTCAATTTTTAGTTTGTAGAACTACAAATCAACTATATCAGTTCACAAGTTACAACAGAGCACAAATGCTTCAAATATTTTATTAATTTAAATGCAATTATAATGATTATTCATCAAACATTTAAATATATTCTAATCCATTAAAAACTTGTTTTAACTTCATCCTTCTCTTTTACAAGAATGTTTTCTCCACAACAACATTGACATTGTTGGGAACATGCAAAAACAATGCTAAATTTACAAGTGTGCAAATTAGATACATTTAATTGTATGCTACCTTATTTTCAACTGCACAACACAGTGAAATAAATATAAACAGCAAAATAATAATTAAGCTATTTCAATCAGGTTAATATTATTTGCTGTCCTTTATCTGTAATGTATTCTTCCCTTTCATGACTTTCATGTGGTCATTTTTATTTTACACTTTAATTTTACATTCTAAATTTAGAATGCTAACTAATCAGATTCTTCATTTAATTATATTAATCCTATGTATCTATATATGATATTATATCAAAAATACTAAGCACTTTGTGGGTCCCCATTATATTTTTAAACTTATGCAAACTCACCTACAGACTGCAAAAACAGGGAAAAGGAATATTCTAACTTTTCATTGAAGAGTTTCTGTTTGCTTTATCTTATTACCACAAAGAAACTTTTAAACAACAAAGTACAATTAACTAAAACTCATTACACTGAAAATATATAGTCTTCATTTTTGTAAAGTAAATGGTATGGTTCAAATATTTCTTAAATAATAATTCAATACCAATACTTTATATTAGATTTATCCCAGAAAAGTGAGAACAAGGGACACTATTACTGTACATTGAAAAAATATTTTCCTAAACATCTAAGAAACTATAAAATCATTATCAAGGATTTGTATAGTTAAACTAACTGTACAAATCCTTGATAAAATGAAGAACTTTATTTTTTTAATGACCAAAAACATCTTTTAATAGATAATTGATATTTTGAACAATATTTATTAAGTTTTAGATCTCGTGTTGTTGATTAATTTCGGCAGCAGCAATCCAACAACAATTGTTGTCCAATTCATCTGAAAGTTTTAGGGCAGATAAATCTTGACCTGATAAACAATATTAACCCATATCAGATTTGCTCTAAATGCTTTGGTTTCAGAGTTATAAGCCAAAATCTTCATTTTACCCCTATGTTCTTTTGTTAGCAATGGCGTATATCTTGGTTGGTTGGCTGGGTCATCGGACACATTTTTTAAACTAAATACCCTTATGATGATAGTGAACAATTTGGTTAAATTTGTCATACTAGTTTCAGAGGAGATTTTTGTAAACTATAAAAAAAAAGTTAAGAAAAATTGTTAAAAATTGACTCTAAAGTGCAATAACTCCTCAAGGGGTCAACTGACAGTTTTGGTCATGTTGACTTATTTGTAGATCTTACTTTGCTAAACATTATTGCTGTTTTCAGTTTATCTCTATCTATAATAATATTCAAGATAATAACCAAAAAACGGCAAAATTTCCTTTAAATTGCTAATTCAGGGGCAGCAACCCAACAACCAGTTGTTTTATTCGTCTGAAAATTTCAGGGCAGCTAGATTTTCACTTGATTAACACTATTACCCCATGTCAGATTTACTCTAAATGCCTTGGTTTCAGAGTTATAAGTCAAAATCTTCAATTCACCCCTATGTTCTATTTTTAGCTCTGGCGTCCATCTTAGTTCGATGGCAGGGTCACCGGACACATTTTTTAAACTAGATACCCCAAAGATGATTGTGACCAAGTTTGGATTAATTTGGCCGAAAAGTTTCAGAGGAGAAGATTTTTGTAAAAGATTACTAAGATTTTCGAAAAATGGTTAAAAATGGACGAAAAAGGGCAATAACTCCTACAGGGGTCAACTGACCATTTCGGTCATGGTAACTTTTTTGCAAATCTTACTTTGTTGAACATTATTGCTGTTCACAGTTTATTTCTATCTATAATAATATTCAAGATAATAACCAAAAACAGTAAAATTTCCTTAAAATTACCAATTTAGGGGCAGCAACCCAACAATGGGTTGTCTGATTCATCTGAAAATTTCAGGGCAGATAGATCTTGACCTGATTAACAATTTTACCCCATGTCAGATTTGCTCTAAATGCTTTGGTTTTTGAGTTATAAGCCAAAAACTGCATTTTACCCCTATGTTCTATTTTTAGCCATGGCGGCCATCTTGGTTAGTTGGCCGGGTCACCGGACACATTTTTTAAACTAGATACCCCAATAATGATAGTGGCCAAGTTTGGTTTAATTTGGCCCAGTAGTTTCAGAGGAGAAGATTTTTGTAAAAGTTAACAACGACGACGGACGACGGACGACAGACGACGGACGACGGACGACGACGGACGCCGGACGCAAAGTGATGGGAAAAGCTCACTTGGCCCTTCGGGCCAGGTGAGCTAAAAATGACGAAAAGTTGTTAAAAATTAACTATAAAGGGCAATAACTCCTTAAGGGGTTAACTGACAATTTTGGTCATGTTGACTTATTTGTAGGTCTTACTTTGCTGAACATTATTGCTGTTTACAGTTTATCTCTATCTATAATAGTCTTCAAGATAATAACCAACCAGGTGCTCCGCAGGGCGCAGCTTTATACGACCGCAGAGGTCGAACCCTAAACAGTTGGGGCAAGTATGGACAAAACATTCAAGCGTGATACAGCTCTGAATTTGGATTATGATCAAATTATTGACATTATATGTTTTTTTTTTACACAAAACAAATGTCAAGATTTTACACATCAATTAAAGATTTCTTCTTCAAACTTTTTAAATCTAAAATTAAATAGTTGACACAGCATAGGTTTCTGACACAGAATGAATGTGGTCTAATGAACTAAAATATTTTTTTTGCCTTTGAGCAATTCACTATGCTGTTGAATATTAATCCTCTCAAAAAAATGTTTGAAGAAATTTTCTTTTTATTTATGAAATCTGAAATGAGAAAAATTTAAACCCCCCCCCCCCTTTTTTTCACATCCCCGTTTCCCTTTTTCCAAAACTGATATCAACTCAAATTTCTAATGGAGTTTGCAACAATAACTACTCTTTTAAATACATCATAAAATATTAAAATGTAAAATAAAGTGCTTGTTATCACTGAATGGTAAAGATTGGTTGGTAGTAAAAGTGAATATACATTGTTTATTGTATAAAACAATAAAAAAAACTTCATCAGCAACATTTTATATTGGCAAATTTCCAAAGAAGTTATTTACATAAAGTTATTGGCAAATAAAAATAGAAAATGACATCATAGTCATGTCTGGCAAATGTCCAACATACATTATCTAAAAACATTTTAGATAAGATAAGGAAAAAAAGCTTCATCAGCAACATTTTATATTGGCAAATTTCCAATGAAGTTATTTACATAAAGTTATTGGCAAATAAAAATAGAAAATGACATCATAGTCATGTCTGGCAAATTTCCAACATATATTATCAACTTCTATTCTATACAAAGAAAGATAACTCCAATTGAAAATTAATTGCTATTGCACAATATTGTGCAATTAGATATTTCTTGCTATTGTGCAATACTGTGCAATTGAAAATTTCTTGCTATTGCACAATACTTGATATGGAATCCTGATTTGGACCAACTTGAAAACTGGGCCCATAATCAAAAATCAAAGTACATATTTAGATAAAGCATATCAGATAAGCCCAAGAATTTAATTTTTGTTAAAATCAAACTTAGTTTAATTTTGGACCCTTTGGACCTTAATGTAGACCAATTTGAAAACTGGACCAAAAATTAAGAATCTACATACACAGTTAGATTTGGCATATCAAAGAACCCATTTATTCAATTTTTGATGAACAAAGTTTAATTTTGGACCCCATTTGGACCAACTTGAAAACTAGGCCAATAATTAAAAATCTAAGTACATTTCTAAATTCAGCATATCAAACAACCCCCAGGATTCAATTTTTGTTAAAATCAACCTAAGTTTAATTTTGGACCCTTTGGACCTTAATGTAGACCAATTTGAAAACAGGACCAAAAATTAAGAATCTGCATACACAGTTAGATTCGGCATACCAAAGAACCCCAATTATTCAATTTTTGATGAAATCAAACAAAGTTTAATTTGGACCCTTTGGGCCCTTTATTCCTAAACTGTTGGGACCAAAACTCCCAAAATCAATACCAACCTTCCTTTTATGGTCATAAACCTTGTGTTTAAATTTCATAGATTTCTATTTACTTAAACTAAAGTTATTGTGCGAAAACCAAGAATAATGCTTATTTGGGCCCTTTTTTGGCCCCTAATTCCTAAACTGTTGGAACCAAAACTCCCAAAATCAATCCCAACCTTTCTTTTGTGGTCATAAACCTTGTGTCAAAATTTCATAGATTTCTATTAACTTAAACTAAAGTTATAGTGCGAAAACCAAGAAAATGCTTATTTGGGCCCTTTTTGGCCCCTTATTCCTAAAATGTTGGGACCAAAACTCCCAAAATCAATCCCAACCTTCCTTTTGTGGTCATAAACCTTGTGTTAAAATTTCATAGATTTCTATTCACTTTTACTAAAGTTAGAGTGCGAAAACTAAAAGTATTCGGACGACGACGAAGACGACGACGACGACGACGCCGCCAACGTGATAGCAATATACGACGAAAATTTTTTCAAATTTTGCGGTCGTATAAAAACTGCAAAATTTCCTTAAAATAACCAATTCAGGGGCAGCAACCCAACAACAGGTTGTCCGATTCGTCTGAAAATTTCGGGGCAGATGGATCTTGACCTGATCAACAATTTTACCCATGTCAGATTTGCTCTAAATGATTTGGTTTCAAAGATATAAGCCAAAATATACATTTTACCCCTGTGTTCTATTTTTAGCCATGACGGCCATCTTGATTGGATGGCCAGGTCATCGGACACATTTTTTAAATTAGATACCCCAAGGATGATTGTGGCCAAGTTTGGTTAAATTTGGCCCAGTAGTTTCAGAGGAGAAGATTTTTGTAAAAATTTACGGACGACGGACGACAAGTGATGAGAAAAGCTCACTTGACCTTTCAGGTCAGGTCAGCTAAAAACACATTATTTTACATTACATTGCGTTGTACTTTTGTTGAGGACAAATTAATATGAGTTATATTACAATGGTATCAGGATCAGCACAGTTTAAAGGTTAACATCAGAGAAAATCCAGCTTTTCATTTAGAATTCTAATAATTTGGCACAATTTTTAACGTTTAGATTTCTCTTTAACTCTCATAATTTTAAAACATTACAGTTTGCTAGGTATTGCCTGTTAATTAGTAGTTCTCTATCGTTTGTAATTAATGTTGCCCCTACCTCTGCTATCCTGACTGCTACTAGGTCTTGGTGATGACTTGTCATAGCCCTGTAAAGAAGAACAAATTAATGTCAATGTGTTCTGACAGATTGGGGAAAAGTTTAATCCATTCAGACATATTCAGCGAAAACTGATGCATCTAAACAGATTCAGAGTAAATTTTGAAGTATTTAGAAAGATTCAGAGAATTTTTTTTATGCATATAGACAAATTCAGAGATAATTGGGATGCATTCATTTAAATAAACTCAGCCATTTTGATTGGCCACAAACCCAATTTTTCTACAGTCCAAAATGATCTTAAATAAAATTTTCCGAAAGGTCTGTGGCTGCAAAAGATTATCATGAAGAGGAAATGTATATAAATTTAGACCAAACATTTCCATACATTCAGACAAAAAATTCAATCCATTCAAACAAATTCAGAGAAAATTTGCTTGACAATTTGTTTTAAAAAGTGATTTCATTACTAGTACTGCATTGTAAACCCATAAATCTTTAATAATTTTAATTCCAAAAAAAATTTAAAGGGTCCTACCCCTAACATTGTTAAACACAGATTTGAAACCCTGCCAATCCAACATACCATACTTTAAATAGATATAGGAAGATGTGGTATGAGTGCCAATGAGACAACTCTCCATCCAAGTCACAATTATAAAAGTAAACCATTATAGGTCAAGGTATGGTCTTCAACAAGCGTAGTTCAAAATGTTCCAGAATCGGTATTATTCCCCACCCATTTATTCCCAATAAACCAATCAAATAACTTGTCTTAGCTGCCAATCAATAATCCCAGAAAAGCAGACCAATCAAATAACTTGTCTTAGCTGTCAATCATTACTCCCAACCAACTCCTAAAACAGCAGACATATCATACACAAGAACCCAATCAAATAACTTGTAACCAATCAATACTCCCAGAAGAGCAGACATTACTGTACCTGAACATGAAGAGAATTCTTAAGTCGTTGTTGTAGTTCTGCTACTTCTTCTGTTGCTTTACGATCCAGTCCGTGTGGATGTGGGTCCTCACCTACAAGTCAGAATACTCATATTTAATAATGTACAGCACAAGTAAAAAATTCAATTACTGAAAATTCAGAAGCTATTGATTGCATACAATTTTTCATGGATTAACAAAATTGTGAGTTTAATAATTGTGATTACAAAAAATCTGCATAAAGATCTATGTTTCAGTTATCAAAATGCCAAATTTTATTATAGCTATACTCACCCAGTCACATTATTAGCACTAATAAAAACCTTGCAATAACTTCTGAATTATCAGAAGCACTTAATATTTATCATTTTACAAGTATTTACTAAAATTTAATTGTGCACGTACAGCCATTTCTATAGGACTCTTACTACATTTGAAGTTCTACTTACTTTCTGAATGAGAGACAGGTGTTGTGTGACTGGTTTCCACTGCTACTGGTTCCTCAGTACTGGCCACAGAAGAGACAGACGGACGGCGAATAGAATATGTACATTTTACTGGAACAACTGTGAGAAATATAAAATTAGTTCAAGTCTTTGTATGAGAGAGATAGGCAGAGTTCAATCTAATAAGACTACCGTTAAAATCGTTAAATAAGCCGGGTTTTTAATTACATGAGCAACACGACTGGTGCCACATGTGGAGCAGGATCTGCTTACCCTTCCAGAGCACCTGAGATCACCCCATGTTAAAATGTCTTTATTTTTTTTTTTTATTTGTCTTTTTATTTTTTAGCCATGGCGTTGTCAGTTTATTTTCAATCTTTCAGTTTAAATGTCCCTCTGGTATCTTTCGTCCCTCTTTTCTAAAGCATACTTTTCAGTGTTGTTATAATTTCTGTGAACAGTGCATGTTTGAAATTTGATTACTTGTGCTTAACACCACTGTCCTAAGTTAGGAGGGTTGAGCAATCAGATTCATTTTCAACCCACAATATTCTTTATGTCCCTGTAGCACATCAGGAGTTGTCAAACAGTTGTTACTGATAGTATATGTGTATTTTTTTTTTTACTAAATTGTATTTCTCGAATCAAGCTGTTTGTTAAGATATTGTTTGAATTGTTTTACTTTTTTCATGGCTAGGACTATTATATCCCCCTATATAAGGAATCAATGAATATACATACCTTCACCAAACTGTGATATTTCCTGCAAAAACCAAAAGCAAATGTTTAATAAAATGAGTATATAATAAACTGATTTTCATAAAAAAAAAAAAATACTTACATATAATATAGTGTTTAATACAAGCTCATGAATGATAAAGATTGATTTTCTGTTATATATGTATATTGTCAGGAGCCTGTAATTCAGTGGTTTTTGTTTGTTACCTACTGTAAAAACATAATTTTTGTGGGGTTAATATTTGTTGTTTTGTCTCTATATAAGATTTCATGGGGATTTAATTTCGTGATTTCTTTAAACGGAGGTGATATTATATGTATTTAAATTTTTCGTGGACGTTTTAATTTCATGGATATATTCTTTCCACAAAATAAACAAAATTAAATCCTCCTTGAAAAAATTTCTGCTTTTACAGTATTTGATTTTTGTTACTTATTTTGTACATAAATAAGGGCAATAGTTTTCTCGTTTGAATTATTTAAAATTTATTATTTCCAGGCCTTTAATTGTTGACAATGCAGTATGGGCTTTGCTCATTGTTGAAGGCCATGAGGTGACCTAAAGTTGTTAATTTGTAAGTCATTTGGTCTCTTGTGGAGAGTTGTCTCTCTCATTGGCATTCATAAAATTGAGAATGGAAATGGGGAATGTGCCAAAGAGACAACAACCCGACCATAGAAAAAAACAACAGCAGAAGGTCACCAACAGGTCTTCAATGTAGCAAGAAATTCCCGCACCCGGAGGCGTCCTTCAGCTGGCCCCTAAACAAATATATACTAGTTCAGTGATAATGAACGCCATACTAATTTCCAAATTGTACACAAGAAACTAAAATTAAAATAATACAAGACTAAAAAAGGCCAGAGGCTCCTGACTTGGGACAGGCGCAAAAATGCGGCGGGGTTAAACATGTTTGTGAGATCTCAACCCTCCCCCTATACACATCTTCTTCTCTATTTTGAGTCAATTAAGGTGGTACCTAACACTACAGGGAGATAACTCTGTAAAATCAGCAGAACGTTTTAATGATGTTGTATTCTCTAAAGTAAATACTTTGTTAAAATTTTAAGAAAATTAAACAAGCCAAATTAATTTTAGTTAAAGTGTTAGGTACCACCTTAACAGATCGCTGGACAATTGGCCATTACAGAATTTAATGGACTATGGATAATTTTATTGTTCATACCCCAAAATAAACAAAAACGCCACAATATTGGTTGAATTTCTATACTTAGGTAGTTTCCTTCTACCAATATGACAATGTTTTGATGTACATCTTTGAAAATATAACCCAGAATGCATTAGACTCTGAAACAGAAGTATCTGTATCATTATCTTTCAGGATGAGAACAAGTTTACTTTTTCATCATAAAGCTAGTTTTCTTGACATAATTGTTTTTACATTTAGTCATGTAGCTTTTAATTTTGACATTTGATTAGGAACTGTCTGTTATGAATATTCCTAGAAGTTTGCCTTTTATAAACCATTTTACCAAACAAGTTTTGTTCAATGTTGAGCCCATAAGATGATTAATAGCTGTCAACATCATATCAAACATCCGATGTTTTACCTCACAAGCGCTCCACTTACTTTTTTAAGATAATCAGAATCATACAAAAATCGTGTTGTCCGACTTAAATCTTCATCCATCTTTCTTTCACTAACAAAATGCTGAAAAATTAAATAAATAATTTTAGCTTCAAACAAAAGAACTTTGATGTTTATTTTATCATAAGAATTTCCAAAACATCAAACCCCTTTAGACAATTTAAAAATGTAAAATAAAATTTTGTGTTTTTTTGTGTTTTTTTTTTCTGTGTTGATGTGTTTTTTTTCTGTTGTATCAATAGTTTTTAGTTTAACCAAAAATTAAAAGATTGAAGAACATAAAGGTTACACACAATAATTAGAGATCATGAGCGCTATCTCTTTCCTCTGGATTCCCAATGTCATTGAAAATTTTATGTACCTCCTAAGGGAAACAACTAAAAATAAATAACTAATAACAGTGTATGATTTCTAACTGTCAAAATGTCAGACAAAACATTCGGTCAGACAGAAATTTTTAGATTTTTCAGTTGAACTTTTTTGGTCAGACAGACAATAAAAAAGTTTAGCACAGACTGTTATAACTGGGTCAATTACACAAATACTGGCATTGGCCAATAGATTATTAAACATAAGAATTACCTTAACATCAGCTCTAAGTTGAGCTATCTGTTTATCATCCATTCTGTCAGCCCTATCTATGTTCTTTTTAAGGTCAACAGCACTAGTCTGTCTCATGTGGAAGGCATCACCTAAAACATAGTAACGATTATATTAGGGTGAAGGTTTGGCACCAGCAAGCATATTTGATCATGCAACATGCTTTATGTGTCAGTCCCAAGTCAGAAGCCTGTAGTTCAGTGGTTGTCGTTTGTTGCTGTATATCACATTTGTCTTTAGTTTTATCAATTGAAATATCTCACCCTTTTCATATCAGGGTTCTGAATAGCTGTCTATATGGTATGGATTTTTCTCATTGTTGTAGACTATACAGTTGCCTATAGTTTCATACA
The DNA here is from genome assembly GCF_963676685.1 of Mytilus edulis. Taxonomy (NCBI): domain Eukaryota; kingdom Metazoa; phylum Mollusca; class Bivalvia; order Mytilida; family Mytilidae; genus Mytilus; species Mytilus edulis. The sequence continues at coordinate 23,970 of NW_027267008.1, forward strand.
TCCACATTTCTTTTGAACTTAAGTTGATAGCTGTCTCATTGGCAATCATATCACATCTTCTTATTTTATATGAAATTTTGGCTAATTTTTTTTTTTACGTGACTTACATTAAATTTATAATGGACTGGTGATCTCTTAACAGCCAGTGGCAAATATTAGACAACTATTCAGCAACAAGTATCATATGTTTTTTTCTGTTAAAAAAACTAAGGAATATGGCAGCAGTTTTTCGTTTATTTCACAATGCTGAGCCTACTATGGCCATTGATTTTGGTTTTTTGCTCTTTCAAATCAAATTAAAAAGATTCTTTGTACATTACTAACTTCATTCTCAAATTCAGAGATTATTAAGACTTGACTGACAGCAGTAAGAATATTAAGTGACAAAGGAGTAAGTTCGGTAAGTGCCATATTTGGCCCCTATTATAAAGTTCATGGTTACAAGACAATAATTGTTTTAAGTTGCCTTAAAGACATGTGATAAAGTTAAACAGAGCTGTTTTTGTCAAAGTTTAATTCTAACACGTTGATTTTTACATCCCAAAAAGGTCAAGATAAGGGATTTTGGTGAAATTTGACAAAATCAGCTGGATTTCAACCAAATAAAGGACCAGGAAACATAGAGCGCAGGCGTCGACAAGATTAATATTCAAATAAGACATGTAGAATGTCTTCACAAACATTATTTTAAAAGATCTGTGTTGTCGACGTATGCGCTCTATGTTTCCTATCAAATAATCTTTGGAAATTTACCCATTTTCATTGATTTTTTCGTGAAAAATCAATATTAGTACAACTTGTGACGTCATAATGAAACGCAGAAACGTAAAATTTTCAACAAAATGGCTTATATCCTATCTAGTCAATGTATTAACTAAAATTTATCGTGATATTGGTCAATAAATACGAATTTGAAATTTACGCTAAAAAAGGGGGCCATTTTAGGACCTTATCGAACATACTCCTTTCTAAGCTAACAAACTTACTTGCTACAACCTTGACTTGGTCCATTTGTTGGATAAGTTCAACCTCTCTGTCATTCAAACTAAAAAAAAAGAAAAATTATAGAAAAATAAGAAAAAAGAATTTAAAAAAGTATGGTGCCAGCTTATACCATGTTATGACATCGTGCATTCTAATAAAATAGGGAATATGTCAAAGAAAAAACTAACTGACCAAAGAGCAGATATGCTACTAAATTGAAAAAAAAACAAGTTTAATAATACTTCTGGTTAACGGGGGTATAAAAAGTAGCCCGAGATGGAATTATCACACGAAATTAATTTTTAATAATTTCAAGAAATGCTGCATACAAAACAAACAAGTGAAACTGCGAGCTACTGCTCACTGATGATACCCCCGCCCCAAGTGGATAATATTAATAGTGTAAAAATATACAAGTGTTCGGTAAACAGGAAGTTGTCGAGTGATGAATCTGAAAACGCATCACACGGTATAGCTGACTTATATAAATCCTGAAACCAAATTTCAGAAATCCTTTTATTGTAGTTCCTGAGAAAAATGTGACGAAAATTTTCAACTTGGCTATCATGTGTAAAATCATACAAGTGTTCGGTAAACAGTAAGTTGTCGAGTAATCAATCTGAAAACGCATCACACGGTATAGCTGACTTAGATAAACCCTGAAACCAAATTTCAGAAATCCTTGTATTGTAGTTCCTGAGAAAAATGCGATGAAAAATATTCATGGGACGGACGGACTGACGGAAGGACGGACTGATGGAAGGACAGACAGAGGTAAAACAGTATACCCCCCTTTTTTAAAGCGGGGGTATAATAATTCTGTGAACTATAAAAAATCCTAGTTTTTATTTCGACATAACATAATTATCACACAATATAAATTTTTAACAATTTCAGGAAATGATGCATACAAATAATTCTATCAAAATTTAAAAAATTAACCCTTCTTTTTGGCAAAAGAAATACTGTCAAATTTTGTCAATAATTTCTCAATTTTCATCAATTTGTATCTTACCAGCTCCTCATTTCATCAAAGACGGATTTAATTCGTTTGTAGTTTTTATCAACCTCTTCGTCCAGTATCAAACGGTATCTTTCTAACGACACTGTTTGTCTGTGCAAGTCCTTCACTGATTTCTCTAAAGCTGGAAAAACAAATTCAAGTTGTACTATAAATGATAGCATTTTTCAAATTGTAAAGTCATAATTTTAAGTGAATTATCTTTCTTTTCAATCTCATAAAAATCAAATCTGTTAACCTATTTCAGGTTGAACTGATTGCTACGGAAAGTCTGTAATTATAAAAAATATTAGTTGTCATCAGAAAACAACCCTACAAAACAGACCAAAATGCATCTTTAATTTTGTATTTAAATGTTCCAAAATCAATCAAAGTGTTGTACATGTACTTGCAAAAGGTTGATTTCTATCCAATGAAACTCATACAAGCATTAGCCTTTCAAAAAGGGCTAGTCGATTCTTAGCTGATGTATTTAAATGTTCCAAAATTAATCAAAGTCTTATACATGTACTTGCTAAAGGTTGATTTCTATTATCCAATGAAACTCATACAAGCATTAGCCTTTCAAAAAGGGCTAGTCGATTCTTAGCTGATGTATTTAAATGTTCCAAAATCAATCAAAGTCTTATACATGTACTTGCTAAAGGTTGATTTCTATTATCCAATGAAACTCATACAAGCATTAGCCTTTCAAAAAGGGCTAGTCGACTCTTAGCTGATGTATTTAAATGTTCCAAAATCTATCAAAGTCTTATACATGTACTTGCTAAAGGTTGATTTCTATCCAATGAAACTCATACAAGCATTAGCCTTTCAAAAAGGGCTAGTCGACTCTTAGTTGATGTATTTAAATGTTCCAAAATCAATCAAAGTCTTATACATGTACTTGCTAAAGGTTGATTTCTATCCAATGAAACTCATACAAGCATTAGCCTTTCAAAAAGGGCTAGTCGACTCTTAGCTGATGTATTTAAATGTTCCAAAATCAATCAAAGTCTTATACATGTACTTGCTAAAGGTTGATTTCTATCCAATGAAACTCATACAAGCATTAGCCTTTCAAAAAGGGCTAGTCGACTCTTAGCTGATGTATTTAAATGTTCCAAAATCTATCAAAGTCTTATACATGTACTTGCTAAAGGTTGATTTCTATTATCCAATGAAACTCGACAAGCATTAGCCTTTCAAAAAGGGCTAGTCGACTCTTAGCTAATGTATTTAAATGTTCCAAAATCAATCAAAGTCTTATACATGTACTTGCTAAAGGTTGATTTCTATTATCCAATGAAACTCATACAAGCATTCGCCTTTCAAAAAGGGCTAGTCGACTCTTAGCTGAGATGTATTTAAATGTTCCAAAATCAATCAAAGTCTTATACATGTACTTGCTAAAGGTTGATTTCTATTATCCAATGAAACTCATACAAGCATTAGCCTTTCAAAAAGGGCTAGTCGACTCTTAGCTGAGATGTATTTAAATGTTCCAAAATCAATCAAAGTCTTGTACATGTACTTGCAAAAGGTTGATTTCTATTATCCAATGAAACTCGACAAGCATTAGCCTTTCAAAAAGGGCTAGTCGACTCTTAGCTGAGATGTATTTAAATGTTCCAAAATCAATCAAAGTCTTATACATGTACTTGCTAAAGGTTGATTTCTATTATCCAATGAAACTCGACAAGCATTAGCCTTTCAAAAAGGGCTAGTCGACTCTTAGCTGAGATGTATTTAAATGTTCCAAAATCAATCAAAGTCTTGTACATGTACTTGCTAAAGGTTGATTTCTATTATCCAATGAAACTCGACAAGCATTAGCCTTTCAAAAAGGGCTAGTCGACTCTTAGCTGAGATGTATTTAAATGTTCCAAAATCAATCAAAGTCTTGTACATGTACTTGCTAAAGGTTGATTTCTATCCAATGAAACTCATACAAGCATTAGCCTTTCAAAAAGGGCTAGTCGACTCTTAGCTGATGTATTTAAATGTTCCAAAATCAATCAAAGTCTTATACATGTACTTGCTAAAGGTTGATTTCTATCCAATGAAACTCATACAAGCATTAGCCTTTCAAAAAGGGCTAGTCGACTCTTAGCTGATGTATTTAAATGTTCCAAAATCAATCAAAGTCTTATACATGTACTTGCTAAAGGTTGATTTCTATTAACCAATGAAACTCATACAAGCATTAGCCTTTCAAAAAGGGCTAGTCGACTCTTAGCTGATGTATTTAAATGTTCCAAAATCAATCAAAGTCTTATACATGTACTTGCTAAAGGTTGATTTCTATTATCCAATGAAACTCGACAAGCATTAGCCTTTCAAAAAGGGCTAGTCGACTCTTAGCTGAGATGTATTTAAATGTTCCAAAATCAATCAAAGTCTTATACATGTACTTGCTAAAGGTTGATTTCTATTATCCAATGAAACTCGACAAGCATTAGCCTTTCAAAAAGGGCTAGTCGACTCTTAGCTGAGATGTATTTAAATGTTCCAAAATCAATCAAAGTCTTGTACATGTACTTGCAAAAGGTTGATTTCTATTATCCAATGAAACTCGACAAGCATTAGCCTTTCAAAAAGGGCTAGTCGACTCTTAGCTGAGATGTATTTAAATGTTCCAAAATCAATCAAAGTCTTGTACATGTACTTGCTAAAGGTTGATTTCTATTATCCAATGAAACTCGACAAGCATTAGCCTTTCAAAAAGGGCTAGTAGACTCTTAGCTGATGTATTTAAATGTTCCAAAATCAATCAAAGTCTTATACATGTACTTGCTAAAGGTTGATTTCTATTAACCAATGAAACTCATACAAGCATTAGCCTTTCAAAAAGGGCTAGTCGACTCTTAGCTGAGATGTATTTAAATGTTCCAAAATCAATCAAAGTCTTATACATGTACTTGCTAAAGGTTGATTTCTATTAACCAATGAAACTCATACAAGCATTAGCCTTTCAAAAAGGGCTAGTCGACTCTTAGCTGATGTATTTAAATGTTCCAAAATCAATCAAAGTCTTATACATGTACTTGCTAAAGGTTGATTTCTATTAACCAATGAAACTCATACAAGCATTAGCCTTTCAAAAAGGGCTAGTCGACTCTTAGCTGATGTATTTAAATGTTCCAAAATCTATCAAAGTCTTATACATGTACTTGCTAAAGGTTGATTTCAATTATCCAATGAAGCTCATATTATATATATTTACTTTCTTCTGATTGGTTAAAATTATTAGTTTTATTTTCAATGTTGTCAATTTTGATGGCGACACGCCCACTCTGACATTGAGTATTCATACGCCAACATGTGTGTATGTTGTTTTTGTTAATATAAATTATATAAAAAGTTCTTTGCGCCTTAATTTTGATAGAATTTATTTATAATGAATGGCAATAATTTATTTTGATTTTATTGAACCATAAAACTAATTTTTGACTCTTCACATTTTACATAATCCCCTTCGCGGATTATTCAATGTGAAGAGTCAAAAATTAGTTTTATGGTTCAATAAATTCAAAATAGAAAATAGCCATTCATTAAATAATTTGAATCCATAGCTTATCATTGTACGTTTTGATAAAACTAAAAATTCTGTCAGATCATCTCGACAAATTTTGTTCTGCTAAACATTGCTGACTATACAGTATGGGTTTTTCTCAATGTTGGAGGCCGCATGGTGACCACCCACTCATTTGAACTCTAATGGACAGTTGTCTCATTGACAATCATACCACACATCTCCTTAATTTTTTGTGCCAGTTACCAGTGTTAAATAAAATAGAGGTTTGTAAGTTTGTCTGTCTGTTCTCCATCAATCTTATTGATTCCTGTTTTATGTAAAACAAGAATGTGTCCATAGTACAGGGATGCACCATCTGCACTATCATTTTCTATGTTCAGTGGACCGTGAAAATGGTGTAAATTCTCTAATTTGGCATTAAAATTAGAAAGATCATGTCATAGGGAACATGTGTATTATGTTTCAAGTTGATTGGACTTCAACTTCATCAAAAACTACCTCAACCAAAAACTTTAACCTGAAGCAGGAGAGATAGACGGACGAACAGACAAATGGACGGAAGCACAGACCAGAAAACATAATGCCCATAAATGGGGACATAAAAAAACTAGATGTGTCAAAGCAACACGAATGGCCCGGTCTCAAAAAGTTAAAAAATCTGCAATTTCAATAACACATGTGGACACAAACTTAAACTTGATCTGTAACTCATCTTGGTTAACTCACATGCCAAAAATCATTCCAATATCTGAAAGTGATTAGAAAAAAAGTCTTTATAACTGTGATTTTCAACAATTTATCAAAGTCCAAAGCCCGTAATTTAGACAATAAATAGCGGAGCAGAACAAAACTTAAACTTGATCTGTAACTTATCATGGTTAACTCACATACCAAAAATCAGCCCAATATCTGAAGGTGTTAAGAAAAAAACTCTGTATAATGGTTTGTTGCGGAATGATGGAACGACGGAATTAAGGAATTTCGGAATTTGGAATTAGGGACAAGGGTAAAACTATATAGCACCGACATCTTTGTTGCGGGGCCATAAAAAGGGACTGTGTCAATAGGACAATTTGCATATCATATAAAGATATAAAACTGAAGAATGGTTAAAGTGACGCTAACAAAATTTGTTATTGGTCTCCTTTTGTGGTAATAAGTATTATGTTTAAGTTTCATAACATTTGGTTGAGGCAAACAGAAACTTAAAATTCAGCAATGTTTCCATTTATGAAGTTACTCTAGAACAGTTAAAGAGACGCAACCAAAATTCAAACTTGATTTGTGTTTTGAGGTAATAAGCATTGTGTACAAGTTTCATAACATTTGGTTTAGGCAAACTTAAGTAAGAGAACAGAAACCAAAGTTTAACAATTTTTCCATTTATAAAGGGCCAGTTAGAGAGGGAAACCAACTATGGAACGTATGGATGGACTTACATACATAGGGATAAGGGTAAAACTTAATGCCCCCTCACATGTAGGATTTTATGGAACAGCTGATGCTATTTACATTTGAAATCGACTTACTTTTGTGAATCTGTTTTGGCAGTGAGTGACCATCTGAACTTCTTTCACTCACTGTTCTCGGCCTATCAGAACTTTTTTCACTTGCTGTTCTTTGTCTAAGTGAATGTGAAGCTGCAGAGAAAACATATAAAAAATCTAGCAGTTTTCACCTACGGCATGTAAGGGACGACATCAAAAGATCGATGTAGGATAAAAAACTTAAATCAAATAGTTTGGGGGTGGGGGGGTCAACATTGCTGCAAGTTTTGTTAATCTAAAATCGATTTTACATATATCCCTATTGGTCAATCAATTTTTCCCAAATTAAGTTAAGAGGGGGGTGTGGGGGTCAGTGAAAAAACTATGTGAATTAAGTTTTTTATCCTTCATTAAACTTTTGATGTCGTCCCTAAGGATCCTATATACATGTATCCACATATTATTTTTATAAATGCACTGAAATATTGTTTTTTTTTCTAATTCATAAGTTGTGTATTGGTCATTTTAATTTGTCATTCTTATAACTCATGTATATATTTTCTGTTACCTTGCAATACAACAAGTCAAATGAATTCAAACCTTGCAAATAATGAAGTAAACCACAAGTATTTTTGAAGTTCTCATTGAAAGATTTCCTTTTATCAATGAGCAAAAATGTTAGAATATCATGTAGTAAAATGACAGCTTAGCAATAAATTCCACCGAGATAATCGTGATAATTTAGATTAAAACATTGAAATGTAAGTGTCATACCAGACATACTGTGGATTCATTGAATTTCGTTGTTATCAATTTTTTTGTGGAATAAGGAAAACCTGTATTTCGGTGGATATTAGATTTCCTGCTTTTGCTAATCTCTGCGTACAAAGGCTATAGAAAATTTGTTAATTGTAAAACATATGAATTCCTTGTTCAACTGGACCCATGAAACCTATAAAAATTGGTATCCAACAAATAATAATGAATTCACAGTAATTTTAAATCCTTTCTACATATCTTTTATTTTACCTGAATGATGTGTTCTAGAATGTGGGTGTGTTTGTCGCTGAGGGGCTGGGGGTTGTGATGAAATGTTTTCTGGCAGTGTGCTAACAACAGACTGACTCTTGGTCGATGATGATTGAGTTGATTTTGCATTGGATGGTTGTACTGGTTGACCACCGGTCAGTGGTGATTGTGATTTATTTCGTGGAGTTGATGTTCCTGTTGCTATGGGCGACTGGGATTTTTTGCGACTAGGTCCTGAAGATGATGGATGTTGATCAGAACGAACAGATACCGATGCTGGTTTATCGGCAGTCCTCGTGGATGAATTATCTGCATGGCGTGAAAAGGTATTAGAATTCTGTGAATTTTTCGCTGGTGATACATGATTGAATTTAGCATGTTTCTGATTTGATACTGAATTCTGCGATGTGTTGGTAGGCGATACATTGTTGACTTTTGCATGTTTCTGAGACGGCACAGAATTGTGCGATGTGTCGACAAGCGATACATGATTTGGTTTATCACATTCTGTTAGACTGGGGACTGTACACGTTGTTGGTGAGAGTGACAGACTGCTGACTGAGCTATCAATATCACTAATGGAGTTCGTCTTTACTGGCTCGGTGTCTGATTCTATGGAACCTGAAACATAGTCAAAAGTTTATTTGTACTCATGAAAACACAAGAGTCCACAGTAGATAAACTCATCATAGATACCAGGACTAAAATTTTACACTTACACCAGATGACATTTCATCTACAAAAGACTCATTAGTGACGCTGGAATCAAAAAATGTTTAAAAGGCCAAATAAAGTACGCATTTGAAGAGCATTGACGACCAAAAATTCCTAAAAATTTTGCAAAATACAGCTAAGCCTAAGGTTATCTATTCATGAGGTGCCCAAAGAATTCGATTACGTGTTGTAAGCTATCCCATAAGCAAAGAAAACGTAGCATTATTTTAGAAAATACCAAAACCCTAGTGATTGAGTTGAATCAGAATGAAAATACTACATAATATGGACATTTAGAGTTCTTTGAGATCTTCATCCAAAAAAATTAAATCTTAACAAATTTACCATTTGCAATAATTCCATTTGGAACAATTTCTGCTGAAGACACGTCTCCATTCACATGAGGAGAGTTGTCATTGGCAGGTTTTTTCTTTTTATTTCGTTTCTTTTTCGGGGCCTTGTTCCCTGGATAATGCCATTCTTGTAAAGCTTGCTTGGCTCCATCTGAAATTAAAACAGTATAAATCTTTGTTTAATATCATCTAATTATGTTCACTAATTATCAGTTTAAAATACGTGAAAATATGGCAAAAAATCTATGGTAAGATAACCAAGACATATTGAATGCTATAATGATGGTTGTTTGTGTATTATAAATCACATAAATTATTGCGAGGTTTTTATTATTGCAAAATAATGCATTACAGGGATCTTGCTAAGATGAGTCCATGAGTCCTGGACTCATGAAAATCTGTCTGGACTCACCATTTTCAATGAAACATCACCAGGCGCTGTTAATTATGTGTATTGGTATATATACTATATTTTTATGCTTTCACATTTCTCTCACTGATACACATAGTTAATATGGCTTCTACTAACGAAAGCTCCATTTGGAGTTAATGTGTTTAGAGACTTCTTATGTCAGTACACCTTTCCTATATTGCCAAAAAATTAAAGGTAATCTAAATTTAATGTCAGTTCATTACTCTATTAGGTCACGGAGACCAAAATAACAAATTATATTAAAATAAAATATCTTCTTCTTACTGTTGAACTCACAATGGCCAAAAATGACAAGTCCCAGGACTCGCCTTCAAAAAACCATAGTGAGAATCCTGGGTTTTAGTCGCAATAATTTAAACTCGCATTAAATAAACAAGTGAAACTGCGAGCTACTGCTCACTGATGATACCCCCGCCGCAAGTGGATAATATTAATAGTGTAAAAATATGCAAGTGTTCGGTAAACAGGAAGTTGTCGAGTGATGAATCTGAAAACGCATCACACGGTATAGCTGACTTATATAAATCCTGAAACCAAATTTCAGAAATCCTTGTATTGTAGTTCCTGAGAAAAATGTGACAAAAATTTTCAACTTGTCTATCATGTGTAAAATCATACAAGTGTTCGGTAAACAGGAAGTTGTTGAGTGATGAATCTGAAAACGTATCACACGGTATAGCTGACTTATATTAATCCTGAAACCAAATTTCAGAAATCCTTGTATTGTAGTTCCTGAGAAAAATGTGACGAAAATTTTCAACTTGGCTATCATGTGTAAAATCATACAAGTGTTCGGTAAACAGGAAGTTGTCGAGTGATGAATCTGAAAACGCATCACACGGTATAGCTGACTTATATAAATCCTGAAACCAAATTACAGAAATCCTTGTATTGTAGTTCCTGAGAAAAATGTGACGAAAATTTTCAACTTGGCTATCATGTGTAAAATCATACAAGTGTTCGGTAAACAGGAAGTTGTCAAGTGATGAATCTGAAAATGCATCACACGGTATGGCTGACATATATAAATGTTGATACTAAATTACAGAAAGGGTGGATGTGTAGTTCCTGAGAAAAATGTGACGAAGTTTCGTGGGACGGACTGACCGACGGACTGACGGACTGATGGATGGACGGACTGACAGACAGAGGTAAAACAGTATACCCCCCCTTTTTTAAAGCGGGGGTATAATTAAACAGGCTGTTTTTGATATGGCAAAAATTAAATTAGCAAAAATTAAAATTGCATTTTAGTCTAAAATGACAAAATCACAATAATTAATGCACAAAATAATAACTGAATTTACAGTTTGTAAAAATAAATGGTGATTTACAATTGTTTCCCTTCCTGTCAGGTGCCATAATAACTCATAAGTAGATCCCAAATTTTTTTTGGTGGAGGGGTGTTTTTGTTTGTGTTTTTGTTGCTTTTTGTTTTTTTATTTATTTTTTTAGGGGGTCCTCAGAATTAGGAAAAAGAACAACTTGTTTGGACACAAAATTGGCTATAATAAAATTAATTTAACCTTTTAGAACAGTTATATTACAAAGAGGAACTTATTTAGACAGGGGCACTTATTTTGACACAAACTTGACTGTAATTATATTTCAATATTACATTTTGTTTGTTTTTTAAGGGTACATCTCATCTAAATGTGAACCTGCACTTTACATTACACAGCCAATGTAGCGTTCCTTACATAATCAGTCATGCTGCTGTCAGTGATATTGTTGGCTTTTTTCAAAACTACCTCTACTCTTTTTTATTGGGAAAATATGCATCAATTTGATCAAATTGGGAAGTTTATAATAAACCATGAAATTGACTGGAACTTCAAGAGGTAAACCCTATTTTGAAATAAGACCCCTTATTATCAGTGATGATACATAAATAGACCCTCAAATCTGCACATATAGTCATTTTAGGCATGAAAAATGTTTAATTGAGTGTTTTTCAGTTAGTATTCATGCACAATTTCTACTGAGACTGCCTTGATAGGGAAAAAGGTTGTCTTTTTGGGAATAATTTAAAGCCATTTTTTTTTCAAATTGGGATTTTTCTCCAGAGGAAAAAGCCTTTATTCTCCGGTAATTTAAGGCAAACAATATCACTGGCTGTATAGAAGATTTATTGCAAAATTGAAATTATTAGTAACTCATACCTTCAACATAGCCCTGTATAGCCTTCTCTACATTATAATCATAAAACTGTAAAACTAAGATTATCTCGTTATTACTTTTCCCAGGTACAACTTCACGGACTGCATTCACCTTGAAAAGAATAAGATTGACCTTTTAATAATACAGTGTAGCAGATTTGTGTAAATTTTTTCATATATGGGTAAATCTGTAAACTATTTTTCAAATTCCTGGAATCTAATGAGCATGCATCAGGTGTCTTTCATATACAACTTTACTTTCAAAAGCATGGATATCTGTCCTTTGAACTTTGTGTCTTTATTAATTTTGTGCTTTGTGTGGATCATAAGTTAAGCCTTTTGTAAGTGATTTTTATAGGTTGTGCTATTACATCAGTACCACGGTCTCAGGTTAGTGGAGGGTAGAGCACTCACAAAATTGTTTAACTCCACCTTATTCTGTATGCGCCTGTTCCAAGTCAGGAGCCAGTAATTCTGTGATTATTGTTTTTTGCTGTATATCTTTTTTTTTATTGTTTTGTCAGTTTTCTAGTTTGAACTGTCTGACATTCGTCATGTTTAGACCTTTATAGCTTGCTATGGAATATAGTTGTTGCTCATTGTTGAAGGTCAAACTCTGATCACTAATTGCTAATGTCTACCTCAGTTAGTCTCTAAAAGAGAGTTGTCTCATTGGCAATAATACCACATCTTTTAATTTTTATATTGTTTCCCAATTCATACCTTCTCTTTTATATTATCTTGTAGATGAGAGGTTTCTGCCATCACAGACTTAGTTCTGGGGTCAAAGTGTATAGAACCTGGATTATCTGCAAAAGAAAGAAAATAAACCAATCAGCATTGTTGTTATGTTATGTTCTTTGTTATGTTGGTAATGATTGGATAATGCCAAAATTTTGAGGTGATAAATCCACAATTAAGCATGTGCATCACAAGCATTGGCATTATCAAGAAATTAAAGAGTTCCTACTATAAGCAGACTTGAGGAGGAGGTTGCAAGATTAATTGCTGTTGATTTATTATTATCAGTGACGTTATAAGCCAAATATAGCACTGTGAAATTGAGGATAATAAAGGTTTTGCCAAATACAGCGAAGGTAATCTATTCCTGTGGTACAAATCCTAAATTCATAAATATGACCACATCAATTATGATATTTTATGTGCTGACTACTAGTCTTGGCCTGGCAATTTTTTGAATAAGAAAAGTTATAAATAGTAAAAAAAATAAACAGAAGAATGTATACAAGGTTATAATGAGGACATGAATTTTCTGCAATTGTCAATGTTAACAAGGGCCACAACTCCAGAACTGTAAAAGACTCACTGCCCAAATTCCAACTCTGTCTAAGTTTTGATTTTTGGCATTGTTTATCATAAAATTTGCATGAGGCAAACTTAAGTTTAGAGTTCAGAGAAATGAATAAAATACTTCTTGTGGTAATTACAAAATGTATAAGACTTGTACATATAAAATCGTTTAAATTGTGTCAACATTTTTAGTATGAAGCACTTCTTATTTTCAAACTGATAACATGTCACGGTTAAAATAAATAAGAAACATTCAAATTCCCATGACTGACTTCCTCAACTACTCAAGAAAGATTTATTTATCTACTCTAAAGATCTTTAAGATCTAAAGTGATCAAAACAAAAGCAGAATACATCGTAAATATATGTTGTCTAAATGACCAATAGAAATGTGGAAAATATATACCGGTATCCTAATTGTTTAACACTTCTTCAAAGTTTGTATACATATTATAAAAAGTGTGGCTGTTTTAAATTATAACACAAAGAACAACAAATGTATATTTTTTTTGGGAACTCTCTTTTTTATTGTGTATTTAATCATCATGTTCATTTATATATATTTTTTGGTGTGAGTGTGGGAAGGGGGGGGGTCTCTTTCAACAACAAAAAATAAAAGCTGTGAGTTCCTTGTAATTTTTCATATATATAATACAAGAGCATCAGTGATAGATTCAGTATACTAAACAAATATGGATAACCCTATTTTCCTCTAAGGATTAAATATGGAAATAAAGAGCGATGTTAAAACTCGTTCCATTAATAATGCGCTGTTACAATCACAAGGAGCAATGTTTAACTCATTCCATTCATAACGTTCAAACAATCCGCAACAACAACCATTTACAGTAAACCTCTAGTTTCTAAACAGCTACGATTGATATAAAAAAAATCATTTAAAGAGTTTTTTACAACATAGCTGTACTTAAGATCTTTAGCCATCTGTTGTAAGGTAAATACAATAGATTTAAATAATTCAAGTGGAGTTTTTATCATGCAAATTGTTAATTGACGTCATATTGTTTACATTTCAAATTGATCTATAAGCATGTCGAGGCTTTCATCGGCTTTATTTATTATTTATAATATAAAAATTGATGTCAGTCTTTATGATGGGAAGTTTTCAGGAAATAGATATTACGTCTTTTTTTTCACCTGGGTACCCTGAACTAATAAATGGTACCATTGAATTATTAATTTACCAATACAAAATTACTGTTATAAAAATGTTTGTATTAAATATGGATTGGAAATAACAGGGAAACCTTTATTAAACAAACCCTGTATAAACCAATTAAGGAATTCTGTTACACTTTTTTCGGTCTACGAAGAAAAACCATCAAAAATGTGGTGAACACTGCATAACTTGTGACTTGTTCAGTGACAAATATCTCATGTATATTCATGATACTAGGCTACATTCAAAATGTTAATCAAGACTGATTATACATGTACATATATATATATACACACCTTCTATCTATTAGGTTGCAAAAAATCTGTATAATTAATTTTGAAAAAAATTGACAGATGTTTTTAAACTACTCTACATGCTCATGATCAATAGATTAAAGTTGACATACAATTATCAATTACTTACATTGTATGTATACAGTTATATTTACATACAGCAATACATGTTCAAATAGATTTTTATAACTTATCTAAGTACAGGTAGAGCTTTTCAATAAAAATGTCAAGAATTTAGACTATTTTCATTTTTCAACTTTTAGAACAATATAAATCAATGGAAAAATGAGAAACACAAAAATTTAAATATTTCTAACATTTTGCTGAAGATATATAGTCTTTTGAAAATTAACAAGCTTCTGTCCAAGTTTCTAAAATTTCAAAAAGTTTTGACAGTTATTGTTTATATGAATACTAAAGATTGACAGATTTTGGGTACTATTTAGGAAAATATTCATTTATCATCCGAAATCTATTAGTTAGTATGAGCAAGCATTAATTTCAAGTTATTAAACCCCCGATAAGGGCCTTAGGCTATATATAGACACTTTTTTTGTCCAATCTTTCACCATCCCTCTTTAAGACTTCAACTGAAGCAGTATACATAATAATCCTTTTATTTGAAGGAGTATACAATGTACATGCAGTTTCGTATTTTTTACTTTTTTCTTCAAATGTCCTACTTGAAAAGTCCTGTTTTATCAAATTATGTTCTCTAAACAGTTCTAAACGCACCTTTATTTTCCATTTATAAACTAATATTTACCATGTTTAACATATTTGCTCAATTACGAAAAAAAAAAATTTTTTATAGTACAACAACCTATAGTTACAAATGTAAATGACATACAAATCTTGTTTATAAAAAATACAAACTGGTTTAAACCGCAGTAACCACACTGATATATATATTCCCACATAATGACCTACTGATTCATGTACATTTCATATCAGTTTCCCACATGTAGGTGTTGGGAGAGATCTGGGACAAGTCCTGTACTTCACTACTTGTACATGTTGTAATTCTTTCCAATGTTGATTTTCAGGGTTAGGTTACTAAGGTACCATGATTTGATTACATTGTTTGGACCCTGCAAGGAATCTCAGTGACAGGAAAATTGGACAAAATTCTCTGTCATGAGATCTTTTTTAAGAAATGAGCAACATCCTAAAAGTGTTCAAGATAAATTATTGAACATGTCTGATGCTCATTTTGTGTAGTTTCTATTGCCCAAATAGAACAAAATCTTACAGGCCAAATAGTCATTATAGAAATTTGTCAAGACATGACAGGCGGGTATTTGGTCAAGTGATGAAAACTGGGACAGTCTCATTGTATTTTGAATCATGTAATTCAAATTTAGGCCTAAAATGTCATTACTGTGTACATGTAGCTTGTTCTTTAATTATATTGACATATATAATTTATTTCAGAAAAAGAAAATGATAAAAAAAATGGCAATGAAAAATGAATTAGGCTTCAAACAAAAGTGAAAGTAGATACAAAATGAAAATGAAAGTAGGCCAATTATCTTTCAGAAATTTTCAGAAAGTAATTTAAAAATTCAGTGTGATTTGCTGTCTACATAACCATACATATGTAGAGTACAAATAAAATAAATCAAACTTTCATAATTGCTGATTATTTAGCCTTAATAAGTCATTCATGATTGTATACATAGTATATACTTGAACTTTGATATCAATTACATGTAAATAGTGAGAAAAAAAATAGCTCAGATGTCAGATCTGTATGCATTCCTGTACAATGACCTTCTTTAATCATTTTATATGGAGTGATAAATATTATTATAATTGAAAAATTATTTGAATGCCATAAAATAATGGGAAATTAACCTTCAATCATAAAAATAAGAAGAGTGGTGTGTTTGCCTTTGAATGAGACAACTATCAACAAAGATGAATGGAGTGGATGTACATGTAGGCAACTGACGAACTGTACAGCTGTATGGCCTTCAACAATTAGACAAATCCTTAAGTCATCTCTTTACCATATGATCTTGATTTCGTAGACAAATGTAAATGTGAATTTCCATTCAAAACATGATGAATAGTTCTCATTTGCAATCAAACAACAAATCCTTATTATTCACTTATAGTCATACTTCATCATGTTCATCTGCCCTTTTATTCTACACCCCCCATTTTTTTCAAACATTCAGGCATCTATTTCCTCTGCATACCAGTTATCTCATGTATAATATTCAAACAAGTCCGACTCATGGGGATGACCAAGTAATCACATGATCAGAATTTAATTTTAATCAAGATAATCAAATAATCATGAAATATTTGGTCTGGTATCAAATAATCACTTTAAAAACAGCTAAGTAATCACATGATCAAAATTCCCATGGTGAGGCTCTCAAATTTGTTCAACCACAATGCCCTAACCATAGAATGACATGACATGGGTTTTTTTTTTTAGAGAATAAGGAATTAGCCTTCATTAATTTATCTTGTACAACTTGTCTGACATAGGTTTTTTTTCTGGCTATTTATAAATTACAGAATGTAAATTTATCTTTTATGTACAACTATTGTCTTTAGCATTTGTAAGTAAGGGAGCTACCATTTGATTGTTATAATAATAATAATAATAATAATAATAAATTCTTTATTTAAAGAGGGTAAACACAGTTAGTTACAATCACTAATCTTCCCTGAGGCCCTCATATACATGTATGCAATACAAGTAAAAACAAAATGATAATAATAAGAGAAACCAGATGCTCCGCAAAATTATGGGGGGGGGGGGGGGGGGGGGGCTAGGCTGAAAAATTTGTCCTGCCTTTTTTGTAGCTGTAATCTCTGTCCTGCCTTTTTATTTTTCACTCAGTTTGGTCCTGCCTTTTTTTTTTTTTAGTTTATCCTGACTTTTTTTTACCTAAATTGTCGTCCTGACTTTTTTTTTTTGCAAGAGTCTCATCCTGCCTTTTTTTTTACTCAAAACTCCTGTCCTGCCTATTTTTTTTCAAATTTCATCGTAGCCCCCCCCCCCCCCCCCCCCCCCCCCCCCCCCCCATAAAAATCAAATGGTAGCTCCCTAAACCAAAATGTATCATTGATCTTTTTTTCTGTATTTGTCAAATGTTTATTTTAAAATTTAGCCGACCAATCACTTTTTGATTCTAACACTTTAAAAGTCAGCACATGCTTTTGTCCATTACCTGTATACACAAGTACATTGTATTATTATATATATAGATAGCAAATGCATTTAAACTATAAATTGATTTTTACATGACATAATGTTAGAAA
>NW_027267009.1:0-12460 GCF_963676685.1 Mytilus edulis
TCAATACATGTTTCCGTTTCATGTGTTAAATACGGGATCCAAGATGGTTTTTTTTCGCTTGTTTAAATTGAGCCTATCTAACGTATTTAACCAGCCAACGTGTTTAACCAACGTGTTTAACCAACATGTTTAACCAACCAACCAACCAACCAACCAACCAATCAACCAATCAATGCATGTTTCCGTTTCATGTGTTAAATACGGGATCCAAGATGGTTTTTTTTCGCTTGTTTAAATTGAGCCTATCTAACGTGTTTAACCAGCCAACGTGTTTAACCAACGTGTTTAACCAACATGTTTAACCAACCAACCAACCAACCAACCAACCAATCAATCAACCAACCAACCAACCAATCAACCAATCAATGCATGTTTCCGTTTCATGTGTTAAATACGGGATCCAAGATGGTTTTTTTTCGCTTGTTAAAATTGAGCCTATCAAACGTGTTGAAAGTACGTGTTTAAACTACGTGTTTAACCAGCATGTTTAACAAACGTGTTTAATCAACCAACCAACCAACCAACCAACCAACCAACCAATAAATCAATGCATGTTTCCGTTTCATGTGTTTAATACGGGATCCAAGATGTTTTTTTTTTTCGCTTGTTTAAATTGAGCCTATCAAACGTGTTTAACCAGCCAACGTGTTTAACCAACATGTTTAACCAACGTGTTTAACCAACCAACCAACCAACCAACCAACCAATCAACCAATCAATGCATGTTTCCGTTTCATTTGTTAAATACGGGATCCAAGATGTTTTTTTTTCGCTTGTTTAAATTGAGCCTTTCCAACGTGTTTAACCAGTCAACGTGTTTAACCAACGTGTTCAACCAACATGTTTAACTAACGTGTTTAACCAACCAACCAACCAACCAACCAACCAATCAATCACTTAATGTATGTTTCCGTGTCATGCGTTTAATACGGGATGCAAGGTCTCTTGAGTTTTTTTTTCCCTTGTTCTAAGTGACCCTATCAAACGTGTTTAATCAACCAACCAACAAACCAACCAACCAACCAATCAATCAACCAACTAATCAATCAATCAATATGTATGACTGTTTATTTATGACAGTATATTGAAGGAACAAACTCTCAATTATTCAAGAAAATTTTTATTTTATTATTGTTCTTACGTCTCTTCTGAAAAAAAATCCACATATTCTCTGAAACTACAAGTCCAATCGACCTGAAAATTTGCAGTCAGCAGGGCATACATGTATTGAAGGTTCATAAAAAAAACTGTTTGCAGATATCTCTCAAGACTTTTCCTAGAAAAAACAAATGGCAATGCCGTAAAAATCGCTTGCTAGGTCCGTCAATCTCAGTAAAAACCTACAATAAAATGTCCGCTCCGAGATTGAAATACTAATCTGTGTTACAAACAGGTGCTGAAAAATGGACATTATCAAAAAATAATCATTAAATGTGTTTTAAAGTTACACCAGATCGATTAAATCCAAAACATGCACTGCTGGTGAACTGTGATCAAAATGTCAATTTCCTACAATGACAAAAGAAATTACATTGTGTACATTCCATCTCTATAGATGTTGTCTGTTTAACGTCCCCACCTAAAAAGAAATAAAAAGACTAAGTTTTTCTTAATATAAACCCGCGTCACGTGATGTCTCCTCAATCTTGCGCGCGCGCTGTATCTAAAATAAAAGAAAAACTTTCCACACTAAACATGAAACTTCTCCGGTAACATAATAATATAGACCCCATACCAAAGCAAACAAACAAACAAATAAACAAATACCCCCCCCCCCCCTTTTTCCAAATCAATCAATAAAAAAAAATCAATTATCCATTCATCATAGGGGAAAGACTGCCTAACAATTGTTTTTGAAACAATTGCTTTATATTTATTATTATTAAGTCTTTCCACTTTTCTGTGGAAAGACTTATTGTTTTTCTTCTGATTATTAAGTCTTTCCACTTTTCTGTGGAAAGACTTATTGTTTTTGTTCTGATTATTATTATTATTATTTTTTTCTTCCGCCAAATTTTGTTCTTGCGCAAAATGTTTGTTTCGCAATATGTCGCTTAGATATTTCTCATATGGTATCGTATAGTTTATGCGCTTTTAAATTTCACCCTGCTAAGGCGAACCATTTTCTATGTAAGAGTTATCTCCCTTTTCACTGTTTATCCTCTGTGTGCATCTCCTTCGTAACAAAATAAGAAAGCGACAAAATTCTTTTACAAACTGTTCGTTACATCTTCAGTAATTTTTGGCGTATTTGGATCGAAGCGATTTGATGAAATTTTATAGGAGTTATCTACCTTTACGGAATAAATTTGTCGGTATGTTTTCTAAACTCCTAAACCGTTAACCGTATAACCCTGGAATGTTTTTATTTGAGTCCCCCTGGGTCCTAACTTAGAAAATTAGGTCAAGGTCAAAGGTCAAGGTCATATTTGAGATTTTTATAAGTTTTTCATTTCCCTATAATTCTTGAACGGTTATAGATACAAAAAAATTAAGCAGTGAAAAATGCTTGGTACTTTAAGGGGCAACTTTTTTACATTATGACTATATTGATTTTACCATCATATAAGGGACATAACTCCCATCGATGGTTTTTAAAAAGCCATTTTTAGGCAAAACTCTTAAACAAAAGGTCCTTGACCCATAGGGTCTTTTGTAATGACCTTGTGGAGCAATGACCTTGACGAAGGTCACAAGGTCAAAGGTCAAGGTCATCAAATTATGTGGTTTTGGCACTATTTAAACAGTTTTATGAGTGTTTGAATTTCAACCAATCAATCAATCAATCAATCAATCAATCAATCAATCAATCAATCAATCAATCAATCAATCAATCAATCAATCAATCAATCAATCAATCAATCAATCAATCAATCAATCAATCAATCAATCAATGTTTCCGTTTCATGTGTTTGATACGGGATTCAAGGTTTCTTTTTTTCCGCTTGTTTTAATTGAGCCTATCAAACGTGTTTAACCAACATGTTTAACCAACGTGTTTAACCAACGTGTTTAACCAACCAACCAACCAATCAATCAATCAATCAATACATGTTTCCGTTTCATGTGTTAAATACGGGATCCAAGATGGTTTTTTTTCGCTTGTTTAAATTGAGCCTATCTAACGTATTTAACCAGCCAACGTGTTTAACCAACGTGTTTAACCAACATGTTTAACCAACCAACCAACCAACCAACCAACCAATCAACCAATCAATGCATGTTTCCGTTTCATGTGTTAAATACGGGATCCAAGATGGTTTTTTTTCGCTTGTTTAAATTGAGCCTATCTAACGTGTTTAACCAGCCAACGTGTTTAACCAACGTGTTTAACCAACATGTTTAACCAACCAACCAACCAACCAACCAACCAATCAATCAACCAACCAACCAACCAATCAACCAATCAATGCATGTTTCCGTTTCATGTGTTAAATACGGGATCCAAGATGGTTTTTTTCGCTTGTTAAAATTGAGCCTATCAAACGTGTTGAAAGTACGTGTTTAAACTACGTGTTTAACCAGCATGTTTAACAAACGTGTTTAATCAACCAACCAACCAACCAACCAACCAACCAACCAATAAATCAATGCATGTTTCCGTTTCATGTGTTTAATACGGGATCCAAGATGTTTTTTTTTTCGCTTGTTTAAATTGAGCCTATCAAACGTGTTTAACCAGCCAACGTGTTTAACCAACATGTTTAACCAACGTGTTTAACCAACCAACCAACCAACCAACCAACCAATCAACCAATCAATGCATGTTTCCGTTTCATTTGTTAAATACGGGATCCAAGATGTTTTTTTTTCGCTTGTTTAAATTGAGCCTTTCCAACGTGTTTAACCAGTCAACGTGTTTAACCAACGTGTTCAACCAACATGTTTAACTAACGTGTTTAACCAACCAACCAACCAACCAACCAACCAATCAATCACTTAATGTATGTTTCCGTGTCATGCGTTTAATACGGGATGCAAGGTCTCTTGAGTTTTTTTTTCCCTTGTTCTAAGTGACCCTATCAAACGTGTTTAATCAACCAACCAACAAACCAACCAACCAACCAATCAATCAACCAACTAATCAATCAATCAATATGTATGACTGTTTATTTATGACAGTATATTGAAGGAACAAACTCTCAATTATTCAAGAAAATTTTTATTTTATTATTGTTCTTACGTCTCTTCTGAAAAAAAATCCACATATTCTCTGAAACTACAAGTCCAATCGACCTGAAAATTTGCAGTCAGCAGGGCATACATGTATTGAAGGTTCATAAAAAAACTGTTTGCAGATATCTCTCAAGACTTTTCCTAGAAAAAACAAATGGCAATGCCGTAAAAATCGCTTGCTAGGTCCGTCAATCTCAGTAAAAACCTACAATAAAATGTCCGCTCCGAGATTGAAATACTAATCTGTGTTACAAACAGGTGCTGAAAAATGGACATTATCAAAAAATAATCATTAAATGTGTTTTAAAGTTACACCAGATCGATTAAATCCAAAACATGCACTGCTGGTGAACTGTGATCAAAATGTCAATTTCCTACAATGACAAAAGAAATTACATTGTGTACATTCCATCTCTATAGATGTTGTCTGTTTAACGTCCCCACCTAAAAAGAAATAAAAAGACTAAGTTTTTCTTAATATAAACCCGCGTCACGTGATGTCTCCTCAATCTTGCGCGCGCGCTGTATCTAAAATAAAAGAAAAACTTTCCACACTAAACATGAAACTTTCTTCCGGTAACATAATAATATAGACCCCATACCAAAGCAAACAAACAAACAAATAAACAAATACCCCCCCCCCCCCCCCCCCCCCCCTTTTTCCAAATCAATCAATAAAAAAAAATCAATTATCCATTCATCATAGGGGAAAGACTGCCTAACAATTGTTTTTGAAACAATTGCTTTATATTTATTATTATTAAGTCTTTCCACTTTTCTGTGGAAAGACTTATTGTTTTTCTTCTGATTATTAAGTCTTTCCACTTTTCTGTGGAAAGACTTATTGTTTTTGTTCTGATTATTATTATTATTATTTTTTTCTTCCGCCAAATTTTGTTCTTGCGCAAAATGTTTGTTTCGCAATATGTCGCTTAGATATTTCTCATATGGTATCGTATAGTTTATGCGCTTTTAAATTTCACCCTGCTAAGGCGAACCATTTTCTATGTAAGAGTTATCTCCCTTTTCACTGTTTATCCTCTGTGTGCATCTCCTTCGTAACAAAATAAGAAAGCGACAAAATTCTTTTTACAAACTGTTCGTTACATCTTCAGTAATTTTTGGCGTATTTGGATCGAAGCGATTTGATGAAATTTTATAGGAGTTATCTACCTTTACGGAATAAATTTGTCGGTATGTTTTCTAAACTCCTAAACCGTTAACCGTATAACCCTGGAATGTTTTTATTTGAGTCCCCTGGGTCCTAACTTAGAAAATTAGGTCAAGGTCAAAGGTCAAGGTCATATTTGAGATTTTATAAGTTTTTCATTTCCCTATAATTCTTGAACGGTTATAGATACAAAAAAATTAAGCAGTGAAAAATGCTTGGTACTTTAAGGGGCAACTTTTTTACATTATGACTATATTGATTTTACCATCATATAAGGGACATAACTCCCATCGATGGTTTTTAAAAAGCCATTTTTAGGCAAAACTCTTAAACAAAAGGTCCTTGACCCATAGGGTCTTTTGTAATGACCTTGTGGAGCAATGACCTTGACGAAGGTCACAAGGTCAAAGGTCAAGGTCATCAAATTATGTGGTTTTGGCACTATTTAAACAGTTTTATGAGTGTTTGAATTTCAACCAATCAATCAATCAATCAATCAATCAATCAATCAATCAATCAATCAATCAATCAATCAATCAATCAATCAATCAATCAATCAATCAATCAATCAATCAATCAATCAATCAATCAATCAATCAATCAATGTTTCCGTTTCATGTGTTTGATACGGGATTCAAGGTTTCTTTTTTTCCGCTTGTTTTAATTGAGCCTATCAAACGTGTTTAACCAACATGTTTAACCAACGTGTTTAACCAACGTGTTTAACCAACCAACCAACCAATCAATCAATCAATCAATACATGTTTCCGTTTCATGTGTTAAATACGGGATCCAAGATGGTTTTTTTTCGCTTGTTTAAATTGAGCCTATCTAACGTATTTAACCAGCCAACGTGTTTAACCAACGTGTTTAACCAACATGTTTAACCAACCAACCAACCAACCAACCAACCAATCAACCAATCAATGCATGTTTCCGTTTCATGTGTTAAATACGGGATCCAAGATGGTTTTTTTTCGCTTGTTTAAATTGAGCCTATCTAACGTGTTTAACCAGCCAACGTGTTTAACCAACGTGTTTAACCAACATGTTTAACCAACCAACCAACCAACCAACCAACCAATCAATCAACCAACCAACCAACCAATCAACCAATCAATGCATGTTTCCGTTTCATGTGTTAAATACGGGATCCAAGATGGTTTTTTTCGCTTGTTAAAATTGAGCCTATCAAACGTGTTGAAAGTACGTGTTTAAACTACGTGTTTAACCAGCATGTTTAACAAACGTGTTTAATCAACCAACCAACCAACCAACCAACCAACCAACCAATAAATCAATGCATGTTTCCGTTTCATGTGTTTAATACGGGATCCAAGATGTTTTTTTTTTCGCTTGTTTAAATTGAGCCTATCAAACGTGTTTAACCAGCCAACGTGTTTAACCAACATGTTTAACCAACGTGTTTAACCAACCAACCAACCAACCAACCAACCAATCAACCAATCAATGCATGTTTCCGTTTCATTTGTTAAATACGGGATCCAAGATGTTTTTTTTTCGCTTGTTTAAATTGAGCCTTTCCAACGTGTTTAACCAGTCAACGTGTTTAACCAACGTGTTCAACCAACATGTTTAACTAACGTGTTTAACCAACCAACCAACCAACCAACCAACCAATCAATCACTTAATGTATGTTTCCGTGTCATGCGTTTAATACGGGATGCAAGGTCTCTTGAGTTTTTTTTTCCCTTGTTCTAAGTGACCCTATCAAACGTGTTTAATCAACCAACCAACAAACCAACCAACCAACCAATCAATCAACCAACTAATCAATCAATCAATATGTATGACTGTTTATTTATGACAGTATATTGAAGGAACAAACTCTCAATTATTCAAGAAAATTTTTATTTTATTATTGTTCTTACGTCTCTTCTGAAAAAAAATCCACATATTCTCTGAAACTACAAGTCCAATCGACCTGAAAATTTGCAGTCAGCAGGGCATACATGTATTGAAGGTTCATAAAAAAACTGTTTGCAGATATCTCTCAAGACTTTTCCTAGAAAAAACAAATGGCAATGCCGTAAAAATCGCTTGCTAGGTCCGTCAATCTCAGTAAAAACCTACAATAAAATGTCCGCTCCGAGATTGAAATACTAATCTGTGTTACAAACAGGTGCTGAAAAATGGACATTATCAAAAAATAATCATTAAATGTGTTTTAAAGTTACACCAGATCGATTAAATCCAAAACATGCACTGCTGGTGAACTGTGATCAAAATGTCAATTTCCTACAATGACAAAAGAAATTACATTGTGTACATTCCATCTCTATAGATGTTGTCTGTTTAACGTCCCCACCTAAAAAGAAATAAAAAGACTAAGTTTTTCTTAATATAAACCCGCGTCACGTGATGTCTCCTCAATCTTGCGCGCGCGCTGTATCTAAAATAAAAGAAAAACTTTCCACACTAAACATGAAACTTCTCCGGTAACATAATAATATAGACCCCATACCAAAGCAAACAAACAAACAAATAAACAAATACCCCCCCCCCCCCCCCCCCCCCCCCCTTTTTCCAAATCAATCAATAAAAAAAAATCAATTATCCATTCATCATAGGGGAAAGACTGCCTAACAATTGTTTTTGAAACAATTGCTTTATATTTATTATTATTAAGTCTTTCCACTTTTCTGTGGAAAGACTTATTGTTTTTCTTCTGATTATTAAGTCTTTCCACTTTTCTGTGGAAAGACTTATTGTTTTTGTTCTGATTATTATTATTATTATTTTTTTCTTCCGCCAAATTTTGTTCTTGCGCAAAATGTTTGTTTCGCAATATGTCGCTTAGATATTTCTCATATGGTATCGTATAGTTTATGCGCTTTTAAATTTCACCCTGCTAAGGCGAACCATTTTCTATGTAAGAGTTATCTCCCTTTTCACTGTTTATCCTCTGTGTGCATCTCCTTCGTAACAAAATAAGAAAGCGACAAAATTCTTTTTACAAACTGTTCGTTACATCTTCAGTAATTTTTGGCGTATTTGGATCGAAGCGATTTGATGAAATTTTATAGGAGTTATCTACCTTTACGGAATAAATTTGTCGGTATGTTTTCTAAACTCCTAAACCGTTAACCGTATAACCCTGGAATGTTTTTATTTGAGTCCCCTGGGTCCTAACTTAGAAAATTAGGTCAAGGTCAAAGGTCAAGGTCATATTTGAGATTTTTATAAGTTTTTCATTTCCCTATAATTCTTGAACGGTTATAGATACAAAAAAATTAAGCAGTGAAAAATGCTTGGTACTTTAAGGGGCAACTTTTTTACATTATGACTATATTGATTTTACCATCATATAAGGGACATAACTCCCATCGATGGTTTTTAAAAAGCCATTTTTAGGCAAAACTCTTAAACAAAAGGTCCTTGACCCATAGGGTCTTTTGTAATGACCTTGTGGAGCAATGACCTTGACGAAGGTCACAAGGTCAAAGGTCAAGGTCATCAAATTATGTGGTTTTGGCACTATTTAAACAGTTTTATGAGTGTCTTGAATTTCAACCAATCAATCAATCAATCAATCAATCAATCAATCAATCAATCAATCAATCAATCAATCAATCAATCAATCAATCAATCAATCAATCAATCAATCAATCAATCAATCAATCAATCAATCAATCAATGTTTCCGTTTCATGTGTTTGATACGGGATTCAAGGTTTCTTTTTTCCGCTTGTTTTAATTGAGCCTATCAAACGTGTTTAACCAACATGTTTAACCAACGTGTTTAACCAACGTGTTTAACCAACCAACCAACCAATCAATCAATCAATCAATACATGTTTCCGTTTCATGTGTTAAATACGGGATCCAAGATGGTTTTTTTTCGCTTGTTTAAATTGAGCCTATCTAACGTATTTAACCAGCCAACGTGTTTAACCAACGTGTTTAACCAACATGTTTAACCAACCAACCAACCAACCAACCAACCAATCAACCAATCAATGCATGTTTCCGTTTCATGTGTTAAATACGGGATCCAAGATGGTTTTTTTTCGCTTGTTTAAATTGAGCCTATCTAACGTGTTTAACCAGCCAACGTGTTTAACCAACGTGTTTAACCAACATGTTTAACCAACCAACCAACCAACCAACCAACCAATCAATCAACCAACCAACCAACCAATCAACCAATCAATGCATGTTTCCGTTTCATGTGTTAAATACGGGATCCAAGATGGTTTTTTTCGCTTGTTAAAATTGAGCCTATCAAACGTGTTGAAAGTACGTGTTTAAACTACGTGTTTAACCAGCATGTTTAACAAACGTGTTTAATCAACCAACCAACCAACCAACCAACCAACCAACCAATAAATCAATGCATGTTTCCGTTTCATGTGTTTAATACGGGATCCAAGATGTTTTTTTTTTCGCTTGTTTAAATTGAGCCTATCAAACGTGTTTAACCAGCCAACGTGTTTAACCAACATGTTTAACCAACGTGTTTAACCAACCAACCAACCAACCAACCAACCAATCAACCAATCAATGCATGTTTCCGTTTCATTTGTTAAATACGGGATCCAAGATGTTTTTTTTTCGCTTGTTTAAATTGAGCCTTTCCAACGTGTTTAACCAGTCAACGTGTTTAACCAACGTGTTCAACCAACATGTTTAACTAACGTGTTTAACCAACCAACCAACCAACCAACCAACCAATCAATCACTTAATGTATGTTTCCGTGTCATGCGTTTAATACGGGATGCAAGGTCTCTTGAGTTTTTTTTTCCCTTGTTCTAAGTGACCCTATCAAACGTGTTTAATCAACCAACCAACAAACCAACCAACCAACCAATCAATCAACCAACTAATCAATCAATCAATATGTATGACTGTTTATTTATGACAGTATATTGAAGGAACAAACTCTCAATTATTCAAGAAAATTTTTATTTTATTATTGTTCTTACGTCTCTTCTGAAAAAAAATCCACATATTCTCTGAAACTACAAGTCCAATCGACCTGAAAATTTGCAGTCAGCAGGGCATACATGTATTGAAGGTTCATAAAAAAACTGTTTGCAGATATCTCTCAAGACTTTTCCTAGAAAAAACAAATGCAATGCCGTAAAAATCGCTTGCTAGGTCCGTCAATCTCAGTAAAAACCTACAATAAAATGTCCGCTCCGAGATTGAAATACTAATCTGTGTTACAAACAGGTGCTGAAAAATGGACATTATCAAAAAATAATCATTAAATGTGTTTTAAAGTTACACCAGATCGATTAAATCCAAAACATGCACTGCTGGTGAACTGTGATCAAAATGTCAATTTCCTACAATGACAAAAGAAATTACATTGTGTACATTCCATCTCTATAGATGTTGTCTGTTTAACGTCCCCACCTAAAAAGAAATAAAAAGACTAAGTTTTTCTTAATATAAACCCGCGTCACGTGATGTCTCCTCAATCTTGCGCGCGCGCTGTATCTAAAATAAAAGAAAAACTTTCCACACTAAACATGAAACTTCTCCGGTAACATAATAATATAGACCCCATACCAAAGCAAACAAACAAACAAATAAACAAATACCCCCCCCCCCCCCCCCCCCCTTTTTCCAAATCAATCAATAAAAAAAAATCAATTATCCATTCATCATAGGGGAAAGACTGCCTAACAATTGTTTTTGAAACAATTGCTTTATATTTATTATTATTAAGTCTTTCCACTTTTCTGTGGAAAGACTTATTGTTTTTCTTCTGATTATTAAGTCTTTCCACTTTTCTGTGGAAAGACTTATTGTTTTTGTTCTGATTATTATTATTATTATTTTTTTCTTCCGCCAAATTTTGTTCTTGCGCAAAATGTTTGTTTCGCAATATGTCGCTTAGATATTTCTCATATGGTATCGTATAGTTTATGCGCTTTTAAATTTCACCCTGCTAAGGCGAACCATTTTCTATGTAAGAGTTATCTCCCTTTTCACTGTTTATCCTCTGTGTGCATCTCCTTCGTAACAAAATAAGAAAGCGACAAAATTCTTTTTACAAACTGTTCGTTACATCTTCAGTAATTTTTGGCGTATTTGGATCGAAGCGATTTGATGAAATTTTATAGGAGTTATCTACCTTTACGGAATAAATTTGTCGGTATGTTTTCTAAACTCCTAAACCGTTAACCGTATAACCCTGGAATGTTTTTATTTGAGTCCCCTGGGTCCTAACTTAGAAAATTAGGTCAAGGTCAAAGGTCAAGGTCATATTTGAGATTTTTATAAGTTTTTCATTTCCCTATAATTCTTGAACGGTTATAGATACAAAAAAATTAAGCAGTGAAAAATGCTTGGTACTTTAAGGGGCAACTTTTTTACATTATGACTATATTGATTTTACCATCATATAAGGGACATAACTCCCATCGATGGTTTTTAAAAAGCCATTTTTAGGCAAAACTCTTAAACAAAAGGTCCTTGACCCATAGGGTCTTTTGTAATGACCTTGTGGAGCAATGACCTTGACGAAGGTCACAAGGTCAAAGGTCAAGGTCATCAAATTATGTGGTTTTGGCACTATTTAAACAGTTTTATGAGTGTTTGAATTTCAACCAATCAATCAATCAATCAATCAATCAATCAATCAATCAATCAATCAATCAATCAATCAATCAATCAATCAATCAATCAATCAATCAATCAATCAATCAATCAATCAATCAATCAATCAATCAATGTTTCCGTTTCATGTGTTTGATACGGGATTCAAGGTTTCTTTTTTTCCGCTTGTTTTAATTGAGCCTATCAAACGTGTTTAACCAACATGTTTAACCAACGTGTTTAACCAACGTGTTTAACCAACCAACCAACCAATCAATCAATCAATCAATACATGTTTCCGTTTCATGTGTTAAATACGGGATCCAAGATGGTTTTTTTTCGCTTGTTTAAATTGAGCCTATCTAACGTATTTAACCAGCCAACGTGTTTAACCAACGTGTTTAACCAACATGTTTAACCAACCAACCAACCAACCAACCAACCAATCAACCAATCAATGCATGTTTCCGTTTCATGTGTTAAATACGGGATCCAAGATGGTTTTTTTTCGCTTGTTTAAATTGAGCCTATCTAACGTGTTT
>NW_027267010.1:0-17307 GCF_963676685.1 Mytilus edulis
CTATCAAAGGTGAAAATGTGTTACTTTTTGTTCATTTCTATGCTAAGGTGTTTATGATACAAGAAGTCGAAATGCAAAAGGACTCTTGCATTTAAATTTTTTGCAAGACAATATGGTCTGACGGCCTGTTTTTTCACTTTTCGATGGAAAACTTGCATTTAGTTTTAGTCTCAATAGGCATAAATTTTGACCACTTACTATCATACAGGAAAAAACATATGGTAGCCTTTAAAGGAGTAAGGTGTACTGAATATAGTTAAATACTTTTTTTACAGATTTAGTGAAATATTTGTGATGGACTACAGATTTGATGTATAAAGCGCTTCACATTTTACATACATCAATTAGGCCGTTTAACCAGGGCCATGAATACAAAATATGCTGCACTTTTTTTTCTGTGATAATCTACTTTTCTCTTTATTTAGAGTTCACAAATGGTTAATTTAATTTGATTTAAGCATAGAAACACAAATATCAGGATAAAAAAAAAGCTGTCAGATAGAAAGTCTGCATGCCTCTTAGGCATAAAATGTAAACTGCTTAAAAATGCTTATTATAGCCGTAGAATGCCAAAATGGCACTTTTTAACAGAATTTCTGTAAACCAAAGATGTAAATCCTTTACTTTTATTGAGTTTGACAAATTGAAACCCAGCAAATCATTCAGGAAAGTTCCCAAAGTACAGAATCTAGATTTCAGGAATCCATCTCTTAGGCCCGAGAACACAGTTATTTCGTAGTGCATTTCTTTTAGACAATAAATTCAAATTAAAAAAATCGCACCTGCTCTTTCTCAAAAATATTTTTACAGTGTAGTGTACTACCAGTGAGACAAATAATATCAAAATTATAGATACTTCTCCCAGCTCTAACTCAAAATATTGACAATTCTGTGTTAAGGGGGTGTAAAATTCAGTTTGACAGCTTCAGACGTGATAAAATTTGACCTTTTAGAACTGGACCAAATCACTACTTAACATAAAGTTTCAGCACCCCAAATTTTTTTTGACATGTAATTACATCCCCCTACTTAATATTTCATGCATTTAATATAAAGAAATAAATTGGGAAAGTGTATTAAATAAAACATGCAAGTTATACACTGTTTACACTAGGGACTATATTCGTAGACAACGAAAACCAAAGGACGATAACTGTGTCCTTGGACCTAATAGGACAGAAAGACTTGACCAATCTTTATAAAACTTTGCATAACCTAAGCTTAGGCAATAATGAGATAGTTTGCCAAGTTTCATGGCCATATGTCATATATAAACAGAAACTATGGTCATTTTAGTATTGACATTTGGAGGTTTATTTTTGACGTATAAATTAAATATCTTCAACTGTCAAGATTTTGGCCTAAAAACTTGAAATTTTGCAAAAATTTGCTTTTTAAATGCTCTTTGAATATTAGATATTAAGTATTAAAAGCATCTGCATACTCATTTTATTTATCAGATGTATTGTATTTATTCCAAAGTCAAATTTATATGTGCCTATGCCTGAAAATAGAGATTTTCCAATGCAGGGAAGCCTTATATAAATATGCATTTTTCTCAGCCAATTTGAAGTTTTTGAAGTTTTTTAAGCTTAAATTATTCTTTCATATATATTAAATGTACTTTAAATGTATAGAAAAGTTACAAAAAAGTATACCACATGAGAATAAAAATGGTCTTGGAGCATGTAGTACTGAGAATTATTTAGAGTCAATTTAGGCGGTAGTCCATATTGACATATAAAAATGCACACAGCAGCTATCAAAGGTGAAAATGTGTTACTTTTTGTTCATTTCTATGCTAAGGTGTTATGATACAAGAAGTCGAAATGCAAAAGGACTCTTGCATTTAAATTTTTTGCAAGACAATATGGTCTGACGGCCTGTTTTTTCACTTTTCGATGGAAAACTTGCATTTAGTTTTAGTCTCAATAGGCATAAATTTTGACCACTTACTATCATACAGGAAAAAACATATGGTAGCCTTTAAAGGAGTAAGGTGTACTGAATATAGTTAAATACTTTTTTTACAGATTTTAGTGAAATATTTGTGATGGACTACAGATTTGATGTATAAAGCGCTTCACATTTTACATACATCAATTAGGCCGTTTAACCAGGGCCATGAATACAAAATATGCTGCACTTTTTTTCTGTGATAATCTACTTTTCTCTTTATTTAGAGTTCAACAAATGGTTAATTTAATTTGATTTAAGCATAGAAACACAAATATCAGGATAAAAAAAAGCTGTCAGATAGAAAGTCTGCATGCCTCTTAGGCATAAAATGTAAACTGCTTAAAAATGCTTATTATAGCCGTAGAATGCCAAAATGGCACTTTTTAACAGAATTTCTGTAAACCAAAGATGTAAATCCTTTACTTTTATTGAGTTTGACAAATTGAAACCAGCAAATCATTCAGGAAAGTTCCCAAAGTACAGAATCTAGATTTCAGGAATCCATCTAATAGGACAGAAAGACTTGACCAATCTTTATAAAACTTTGCATAACCTAAGCTTAGGCAATAATGAGATAGTTTGCCAAGTTTCATGGCCATATGTCATATATAACAGAAACTATGGTCATTTTAGTATTGACATTTGGAGGTTTATTTTTGACGTATAAATTAAATATCTTCAACTGTCAAGATTTTGGCCTAAAAACTTGAAATTTTGCAAAAATTTGCTTTTTAAATGCTCTTGAATATTAGATATTAAGTATTAAAAGCATCTGCATACTCATTTTATTTATCAGATGTATTGTATTTATTCCCAAAGTCAAATTTATATGTGCCTATGCCTGAAAATAGAGATTTTCCAATGCAGGGAAGCCTTATATAAATATGCATTTTTCTCAGCCAATTTGAAGTTTTTGAAGTTTTTTAAGCTTAAATTATTCTTTCATATATATTAAATGTACTTTAAATGTATAGAAAAGTTACAAAAAGTATACCACATGAGAATAAAATGGTCTTGGAGCATGTAGTACTGAGAATTATTTAGAGTCAATTTAGGCGGTAGTCCATATTGACATATAAAAATGCACACAGACAGCTATCAAAGGTGAAAATGTGTTACTTTTTGTTCATTTCTATGCTAAGGTGTTATGATACAAGAAGTCGAAATGCAAAAGGACTCTTTGCATTTAAATTTTTTGCAAGACAATATGGTCTGACGGCCTGTTTTTTCACTTTTCGATGGAAAACTTGCATTTAGTTTTAGTCTCAATAGGCATAAATTTTGACCACTCTTACTATCATACAGGAAAAAAACATATGGTAGCCTTTAAAGGAGTAAGGTGTACTGAATATAGTTAAATACTTTTTTTACAGATTTAGTGAAATATTTGTGATGGACTACAGATTTGATGTATAAAGCGCTTCACATTTTACATACATCAATTAGGCCGTTTAACCAGGGCCATGAATACAAAATATGCTGCACTTTTTTTCTGTGATAATCTACTTTTTCTCTTTATTTAGAGTTCACAAATGGTTAATTTAATTTGATTTAAAGCATAGAAACACAAATATCAGGATAAAAAAAAAGCTGTCAGATAGAAAGTCTGCATGCCTCTTAGGCATAAAATGTAAACTGCTTAAAAATGCTTATTATAGCCGTAGAATGCCAAAATGGCACTTTTTAACAGAATTTCTGTAAACCATAAGATGTAAATCCTTTACTTTTATTGAGTTTGACAAATTGAAAACCAGCAAATCATTCAGGAAAGTTCCCAAAGTACAGAATCTAGATTTCAGGAATCCATCTCTTAGGCCCGAGAACACAGTTATTTCGTAGTGCATTTCTTTTAGACAATACATTCAAATTAAAAAAATCGCACCTGCTCTTTCTCAAAAATATTTTTACAGTGTAGTGTACTACCAGTGAGACAAATAATATCAAAATTATAGATACTTCTCCCAGCTCTAACTCAAAAATATTGACAATTCTGTGTTAAGGGGGTGTAAAATTCAGTTTGACAGCTTCAGACGTGATAAAATTTGACCTTTTAGAACTGGACCAAATCACTACTTAACATAAAGTTTCAGCCACCCAAATTTTTTTTGACATGTAATTACATCCCCCTACTTAATAATTTCATGCATTTAATATAAAGAAATAAATTGGGAAAGTGTATTAAATAAAACATGCAAGTTATAACACTGTTTACACTAGGGACTATATTCGTAGACAACGAAAAACCAAAGGACGATAAACTGTGTCCTTGGACCTAATAGGACAGAAAGACTTGACCAATCTTTATAAAACTTTGCATAACCTAAGCTTAGGCAATAATGAGATAGTTTGCCAAGTTTCATGGCCATATGTCATATATAACAGAAACTATGGTCATTTTAGTATTGACATTTGGAGGTTTATTTTTGACGTATAAATTAAAATATCTTCAACTGTCAAGATTTTGGCCTAAAAACTTGAAATTTTGCAAAAATTTTGCTTTTTAAATGCTCTTGAATATTAGATATTAAGTATTAAAAAGCATCTGCATACTCATTTTATTTATCAGATGTATTGTATTTATTCCAAAGTCAAATTTATATGTGCCTATGCCTGAAAATAGAGATTTTCCAATGCAGGGAAGCCTTATATAAATATGCATTTTTCTCAGCCAATTTTGAAGTTTTTGAAGTTTTTTTAAGCTTAAATTATTCTTTCATATATATTAAATGTACTTTAAATGTATAGAAAAGTTACAAAAAAGTATACCACATGAGAATAAAAATGGTCTTGGAGCATTGTAGTACTGAGAATTATTTAGAGTCAATTTAGGCGGTAGTCCATATTGACATATAAAAATGCACACAGCAGCTATCAAAAGGTGAAAATGTGTTACTTTTTGTTCATTTCTATGCTAAAGGTGTTATGATACAAGAAGTCGAAATGCAAAAGGACTCTTTGCATTTAAATTTTTTGCAAGACAATATGGTCTGACGGCCTGTTTTTTCACTTTTCGATGGAAAACTTGCATTTAGTTTTAGTCTCAATAGGCATAAATTTTGACCACTTACTATCATACAGGAAAAAAACATATGGTAGCCTTTAAAGGAGTAAGGTGTACTGAAATATAGTTAAATACTTTTTTTTACAGATTTAGTGAAATATTTGTGATGGACTACAGATTTGATGTATAAAAGCGCTTCACATTTTACATACATCAATTAGGCCGTTTAACCAGGGCCATGAGATACAAAATATGCTGCAGCTTTTTTTTCTGTGATAATCTACTTTTCTCTTTATTTAGAGTTCACAAATGGTTAATTTAATTTGATTTAAGCATAGAAACACAAATATCAGGATAAAAAAAAGCTGTCAGATAGAAAGTCTGCATGCCTCTTAGGCATAAAATGTAAACTGCTTAAAAAATGCTTATTATAGCCGTAGAATGCCAAAATGGCACTTTTTAACAGAATTTCTGTAAACCAAAGATGTAAATCCTTTACTTTTATTGAGTTTGACAAATTGAAACCAGCAAATCATTCAGGAAAGTTCCCAAAGTACAGAATCTAGATTTCAGGAATCCATCTCTTAGGCCCGAGAACACAGTTATTTCGTAGTGCATTTCTTTTAGACAATAAATTCAAATTAAAAAAATCGCACCTGCTCTTTCTCAAAAATATTTTTACAGTGTAGTGTTACTACCAGTGAGACAAATAATATCAAAATTATAGATACTTCTCCCAGCTCTAACTCAAAATATTGACAATTCTGTGTTAAGGGGGTGTAAAATTCAGTTTGACAGCTTCAGACGTGATAAAATTTGACCTTTTAGAACTGGACCAAATCACTACTTAACATAAAGTTTCAGCACCCAAATTTTTTTTGACATGTAATTACATCCCCCTACTTAATATTTCATGCATTTAATATAAAGAAATAAATTGGGAAAGTGTATTAAATAAAACATGCAAGTTATACACTGTTTACACTAGGGACTATATTCGTAGACAACGAAAAACCAAAGGACGATAACTGTGTCCTTGGACCTAATAGGACAGAAAGACTTGACCAATCTTTATAAAACTTTGCATAACCTAAGCTTAGGCAATAATGAGATAGTTTGCCAAGTTTCATGGCCATATGTCATATATAAACAGAAACTATGGTCATTTTAGTATTGACATTTGGAGGTTTATTTTTGACGTATAAATTAAATATCTTCAACTGTCAAGATTTTGGCCTAAAAACTTGAAATTTTGCAAAAATTTGCTTTTTAAATGCTCTTGAATATTAGATATTAAGTATTAAAAGCATCTGCATATTCATTTTATTTATCAGATGTATTGTATTTATTCCAAAGTCAAATTTATATGTGCCTATGCCTGAAAATAGAGATTTTCCAATGCAGGGAAGCCTTATATAAATATGCATTTTTCTCAGCCAATTTGAAGTTTTTGAAGTTTTTTAAGCTTAAATTATTCTTTCATATATATTAAATGTACTTTAAATGTATAGAAAAGTTACAAAAAAGTATACCACATGAGAATAAAATGGTCTTGGAGCATGTAGTACTGAGAATTATTTAGAGTCAATTTAGGCGGTAGTCCATATTGACATATAAAAATGCACACAGCAGCTATCAAAGGTGAAAATGTGTTACTTTTTGTTCATTTCTATGCTAAGGTGTTATGATACAAGAAGTCGAAATGCAAAAGGGACTCTTGCATTTAAATTTTTTGCAAGACAATATGGTCTGACGGCCTGTTTTTTTCACTTTTCGATGGAAAACTTGCATTTAGTTTTAGTCTCAATAGGCATAAATTTTGACCACTTACTATCATACAGGAAAAAAACATATGGTAGCCTTTAAAGGAGTAAGGTGTACTGAATATAGTTAAATACTTTTTTTACAGATTTAGTGAAATATTTGTGATGGACTACAGATTTGATGTATAAAGCGCTTCACATTTTACATACATCAATTAGGCCGTTTAACCAGGGCCATGAATACAAAATATGCTGCACTTTTTTTCTGTGATAATCTACTTTTCTCTTTATTTAGAGTTCACAAAATGG
This sequence comes from Mytilus edulis, assembly GCF_963676685.1. Classification (NCBI taxonomy): domain Eukaryota; kingdom Metazoa; phylum Mollusca; class Bivalvia; order Mytilida; family Mytilidae; genus Mytilus; species Mytilus edulis. Next base: position 7,033 of record NW_027267010.1, read on the forward strand.
TTAATTTAATTTGATTTAAGCATAGAAACACAAATATCAGGATTAAAAAAAAGCTGTCAGATAGAAAGTCTGCATGCCTCTTAGGCATAAAATGTAAAACTGCTTAAAAATGCTTATTATAGCCGTAGAATGCCAAAATGGCACTTTTTAACAGAATTTCTGTAAACCAAAGATGTAAATCCTTTACTTTTATTGAGTTTGACAAATTGAAACCAGCAAATCATTCAGGAAAGTTCCCAAGTACAGAATCTAGATTTCAGGAATCCATCTCTTAGGCCCGAGAACACAGTTATTTCGTAGTGCATTTCTTTTAGACAATAAATTCAAATTAAAAAAATCGCACCTGCTCTTTCTCAAAAATATTTTTACAGTGTAGTGTACTACCAGTGAGACAAATAATATCAAAATTATAGATACTTCTCCCAGCTCTAACTCAAAATATTGACAATTCTGTGTTAAGGGGGTGTAAAATTCAGTTTGACAGCTTCAGACGTGATAAAATTTGACCTTTTAGAACTGGACCAAATCACTACTTAACATAAAGTTTCAGCACCCAAATTTTTTTTGACATGTAATTACATCCCCCTACTTAATATTTCATGCATTTAATATAAAGAAATAAATTGGGAAAGTGTATTAAATAAAACATGCAAGTTATACACTGTTTACACTAGGGACTATATTCGTAGACAACGAAAACCAAAGGACGATAACTGTGTCCTTGGACCTAATAGGACAGAAAGACTTGACCAATCTTTATAAAACTTTGCATAACCTAAGCTTAGGCAATAATGAGATAGTTTGCCAAGTTTCATGGCCATATGTCATATATAACAGAAACTATGGTCATTTTAGTATTGACATTTGGAGGTTTATTTTTGACGTATAAATTAAATATCTTCAACTGTCAAGATTTTGGCCTAAAAACTTGAAATTTTGCAAAAATTTGCTTTTTAAATGCTCTTGAATATTAGATATTAAGTATTAAAAGCATCTGCATACTCATTTTATTTATCAGATGTATTGTATTTATTCCAAAGTCAAATTTATATGTGCCTATGCCTGAAAATAGAGATTTTCCAATGCAGGGAAGCCTTATATAAATATGCATTTTTCTCAGCCAATTTGAAGTTTTTGAAGTTTTTTAAGCTTAAATTATTCTTTCATATATATTAAATGTACTTTAAATGTATAGAAAAGTTACAAAAAGTATACCACATGAGAATAAAATGGTCTTGGAGCATGTAGTACTGAGAATTATTTAGAGTCAATTTAGGCGGTAGTCCATATTGACATATAAAAATGCACACAGCAGCTATCAAAGGTGAAAATGTGTTACTTTTTGTTCATTTCTATGCTAAGGTGTTATGATACAAGAAGTCGAAATGCAAAAGGACTCTTGCATTTAAATTTTTTGCAAGACAATATGGTCTGACGGCCTGTTTTTTCACTTTTCGATGGAAAACTTGCATTTAGTTTTAGTCTCAATAGGCATAAATTTTGACCACTTACTATCATACAGGAAAAAACATATGGTAGCCTTTAAAGGAGTAAGGTGTACTGAATATAGTTAAATACTTTTTTTACAGATTTAGTGAAATATTTGTGATGGACTACAGATTTGATGTATAAAGCGCTTCACATTTTACATACATCAATTAGGCCGTTTAACCAGGGCCATGAATACAAAATATGCTGCACTTTTTTTCTGTGATAATCTACTTTTCTCTTTATTTAGAGTTCACAAATGGTTAATTTAATTTGATTTAAGCATAGAAACACAAATATCAGGATAAAAAAAAGCTGTCAGATAGAAAGTCTGCATGCCTCTTAGGCATAAAATGTAAACTGCTTAAAAATGCTTATTATAGCCGTAGAATGCCAAAATGGCACTTTTTAACAGAATTTCTGTAAACCAAAGATGTAAATCCTTTACTTTTATTGAGTTTGACAAATTGAAACCAGCAAATCATTCAGGAAAGTTCCCAAAGTACAGAATCTAGATTTCAGGAATCCATCTCTTAGGCCCGAGAACACAGTTATTTCGTAGTGCATTTCTTTTAGACAATAAATTCAAATTAAAAAAATCGCACCTGCTCTTTCTCAAAAATATTTTTACAGTGTAGTGTACTACCAGTGAGACAAATAATATCAAAATTATAGATACTTCTCCCAGCTCTAACTCAAAATATTGACAATTCTGTGTTAAGGGGGTGTAAAATTCAGTTTGACAGCTTCAGACGTGATAAAATTTGACCTTTTAGAACTGGACCAAATCACTACTTAACATAAAGTTTCAGCACCCAAATTTTTTTTGACATGTAATTACATCCCCCTACTTAATATTTCATGCATTTAATATAAAGAAATAAATTGGGAAAGTGTATTAAATAAAACATGCAAGTTATACACTGTTTTACACTAGGGACTATATTCGTAGACAACGAAAACCAAAGGACGATAACTGTGTCCTTGGACCTAATAGGACAGAAAGACTTGACCAATCTTTATAAAACTTTGCATAACCTAAGCTTAGGCAATAATGAGATAGTTTGCCAAGTTTCATGGCCATAATGTCATATATAACAGAAACTATGGTCATTTTAGTATTGACATTTGGAGGTTTATTTTTGACGTATAAATTAAATATCTTCAAACTGTCAAGATTTTTGGCCTAAAAACTTGAAATTTTGCAAAAATTTGCTTTTTAAATGCTCTTGAATATTAGATATTAAGTATTAAAAGCATCTGCATACTCATTTTATTTATCAGATGTATTGTATTTATTCCAAAGTCAAATTTATATGTGCCTATGCCTGAAAATAGAGATTTTCCAATGCAGGGAAGCCTTATATAAATATGCATTTTTCTCAGCCAATTTGAAGTTTTTGAAGTTTTTTAAGCTTAAATTATTCTTTCATATATATTAAATGTACTTTAAATGTATAGAAAAGTTACAAAAAGTATACCACATGAGAATAAAATGGTCTTGGAGCATGTAGTACTGAGAATTATTTAGAGTCAATTTAGGCGGTAGTCCATATTGACATATAAAAAATGCACACAGCAGCTATCAAAGGTGAAAATGTGTTACTTTTTGTTCATTTCTATGCTAAGGTGTTATGATACAAGAAGTCGAAATGCAAAAAGGACTCTTGCATTTAAATTTTTTGCAAGACAATATGGTCTGACGGCCTGTTTTTTCACTTTTCGATGGAAAACTTGCATTTAGTTTTAGTCTCAATAGGCATAAATTTTGACCACTTACTATCATACAGGAAAAAACATATGGTAGCCTTTAAAGGAGTAAGGTGTACTGAATATAGTTAAATACTTTTTTTTACAGATTTAGTGAAATATTTGTGATGGGACTACAGATTTGATGTATAAAGCGCTTCACATTTTACATACATCAAATTAGGCCGTTTAACCAGGGCCATGAATACAAAATATGCTGCACTTTTTTTCTGTGATAATCTACTTTTCTCTTTATTTAGAGTTCACAAATGGTTAATTTAATTTGATTTAAGCATAGAAACACAAATATCAGGATAAAAAAAAGCTGTCAGATAGAAAGTCTGCATGCCTCTTAGGCATAAAATGTAAACTGCTTAAAAATGCTTATTATAGCCGTAGAATGCCAAAATGGCACTTTTTAACAGAATTTCTGTAAACCAAAGATGTAAATCCTTTACTTTTTATTGAGTTTGACAAATTGAAACCAGCAAATCATTCAGGAAAGTTCCCAAAGTACAGAATCTAGATTTCAGGAATCCATCTCTTAGGCCCGAGAACACAGTTATTTCGTAGTGCATTTCTTTTAGACAATAAATTCAAATTAAAAAAATCGCACCTGCTCTTTCTCAAAAATATTTTTACAGTGTAGTGTAACTACCAGTGAGACAAATAATATCAAAATTATAGATACTTCTCCCAGCTCTAACTCAAAATATTGACAATTCTGTGTTAAGGGGGTGTAAAATTCAGTTTGACAGCTTCAGACGTGATAAAATTTGACCTTTTAGAACTGGACCAAATCACTACTTAACATAAAGTTTCAGCACCCAAATTTTTTTTGACATGTAATTACATCCCCCTACTTAATATTTCATGCATTTAATATAAAGAAATAAATTGGGAAAGTGTATTAAATAAAACATGCAAGTTATACACTGTTTACACTAGGGACTATATTCGTAGACAACGAAAACCAAAGGACGATAACTGTGTCCTTGGACCTAATAGAGATGGATTCCTGAAATCTAGATTCTGTACTTTGGGAACTTTCCTGAATGATTTGCTGGTTTCAATTTGTCAAACTCAATAAAAGTAAAGGATTTACATCTTTGGTTTACAGAAATTCTGTTAAAAAGTGCCATTTTGGCATTCTACGGCTATAATAAGCATTTTTAAGCCAGTTTACATTTTATGCCTAAGAGGCATGCAGACTTTCTATCTGACAGCTTTTTTTTATCCTGATATTTGTGTTTCTATGCTTAAATCAAATTAAATTAACCATTTGTGAACTCTAAATAAAGAGAAAAGTAGATTATCACAGAAAAAAAGTGCAGCATATTTTGTATTCATGGCCCTGGTTAAACGGCCCTAATTGATGTATGTAAAATGTGAAGCGCTTTATACATCAAATCTGTAGTCCATCACAAATATTTCACTAAATCTGTAAAAAAAGTATTTAACTATATTCAGTACACCTTACTCCTTTAAAGGCTACCATATGTTTTTTCCTGTATGATAGTAAAGTGGTCAAAATTTATGCCTATTGAGACTAAAACTAAATGCAAGTTTTTCCATCGAAAAGTGAAAAAACAGGCCGTCAGACCATATTGTCTTGCAAAAAATTTAAATGCAAGAGTCCTTTTGCATTTCGACTTCTTGTATCATAACACCTTTAGCATAGAAATGAACAAAAAAGTAACACATTTTTCACCTTTGATAGCTGCTGTGTGCATTTTTTATATGTCAATATGGACTACCGCCTAAATTGACTCTAAATAATTCTCAGTACTACATGCTCCAAGACCATTTTATTCTCATGTGGTATACTTTTTGTAACTTTTCTATACATTTAAAGTACATTTAATATATATGAAAGAATAATTTAAGCTTAAAAAACTTCAAAAACTTCAAATTGGCTGAGAAAAAATGCATATTTATATAAGGCTTCCCTGCATTGGAAAATCTCTATTTTCAGGCATAGGCACATATAAATTTGACTTTGGAATAAATACAATACATCTGATAAATAAAATGAGTATGCAGATGCTTTTAATACTTAATATCTAATATTCAAGAGCATTTAAAAAGCAAATTTTTGCAAAATTTCAAGTTTTTAGGCCAAAATCTTGACAGTTGAAGATATTTAATTTATACGTCAAAAATAAACCTCCAAATGTCAATACTAAAATGACCATAGTTTCTGTTATATATGACATATGGCCATGAAACTTGGCAAACTATCTCATTATTGCCTAAGCTTAGGTTATGCAAAGTTTTATAAAGATTGGTCAAGTCTTTCTGTCCTATTAGGTCCAAGGACACAGTTATCGTCCTTTGGTTTTCGTTGTCTACGAATATAGTCCCTAGTGTAAACAGTGTATAACTTGCATGTTTTATTTAATACACTTTCCCAATTTATTTCTTTATATTAAATGCATGAAATATTAAGTAGGGGGATGTAATTACATGTCAAAAAAAATTTGGGTGCTGAAACTTTATGTTAAGTAGTGATTTGGTCCAGTTCTAAAAGGTCAAATTTTTATCACGTCTGAAGCTGTCAAACTGAATTTTACACCCCCTTAACACAGAATTGTCAATATTTTGAGTTAGAGCTGGGAGAAGTATCTATAATTTTTGATATTATTTGTCTCACTGGTAGTACACTACACTGTAAAAATATTTTTGAGAAAGAGCAGGTGCGATTTTTTTAATTTGAATTTATTGTCTAAAAGAAATGCACTACGAAATAACTGTGTTCTCGGGCCTAAGAGATGGATTCCTGAAATCTAGATTCTGTACTTTGGGAACTTTCCTGAATGATTTGCTGGTTTCAATTTGTCAAACTCAATAAAAGTAAAGGATTTACATCTTTGGTTTACAGAAATTCTGTTAAAAAGTGCCATTTTGGCATTCTACGGCTATAATAAGCATTTTTAAGCAGTTTACATTTTATGCCTAAGAGGCATGCAGACTTTCTATCTGACAGCTTTTTTTTATCCTGATATTTGTGTTTCTATGCTTAAATCAAATTAAATTAACCATTTGTGAACTCTAAATAAAGAGAAAAGTAGATTATCACAGAAAAAAAGTGCAGCATATTTTGTATTCATGGCCCTGGTTAAACGGCCTAATTGATGTATGTAAAATGTGAAGCGCTTTATACATCAAATCTGTAGTCCATCACAAATATTTCACTAAATCTGTAAAAAAAGTATTTAACTATATTCAGTACACCTTACTCCTTTAAAGGCTACCATATGTTTTTTCCTGTATGATAGTAAGTGGTCAAAATTTATGCCTATTGAGACTAAAACTAAATGCAAGTTTTCCATCGAAAAGTGAAAAAACAGGCCGTCAGACCATATTGTCTTGCAAAAAATTTAAATGCAAGAGTCCTTTTGCATTTCGACTTCTTGTATCATAACACCTTAGCATAGAAATGAACAAAAAAGTAACACATTTTCACCTTTGATAGCTGCTGTGTGCATTTTTATATGTCAATATGGACTACCGCCTAAATTGACTCTAAATAATTCTCAGTACTACATGCTCCAAGACCATTTTATTCTCATGTGGTATACTTTTTGTAACTTTTCTATACATTTAAAGTACATTTAATATATATGAAAGAATAATTTAAGCTTAAAAAAACTTCAAAAACTTCAAATTGGCTGAGAAAAATGCATATTTATATAAGGCTTCCCTGCATTGGAAAATCTCTATTTTCAGGCATAGGCACATATAAATTTGACTTTGGAATAAATACAATACATCTGATAAATAAAATGAGTATGCAGATGCTTTTAATACTTAATATCTAATATTCAAGAGCATTTAAAAAGCAAATTTTTGCAAAATTTCAAGTTTTTAGGCCAAAAATCTTGACAGTTGAAGATATTTAATTTATACGTCAAAAATAAACCTCCAAATGTCAATACTAAAATGACCATAGTTTCTGTTATATATGACATATGGCCATGAAACTTGGCAAACTATCTCATTATTGCCTAAGCTTAGGTTATGCAAAGTTTTATAAAGATTGGTCAAGTCTTTCTGTCCTATTAGGTCCAAGGACACAGTTATCGTCCTTTGGTTTTCGTTGTCTACGAATATAGTCCCTAGTGTAAACAGTGTATAACTTGCATGTTTTATTTAATACACTTTCCCAATTTATTTCTTTATATTAAATGCATGAAATATTAAGTAGGGGGATGTAATTACATGTCAAAAAAAATTTGGGTGCTGAAACTTTATGTTAAGTAGTGATTTGGTCCAGTTCTAAAAGGTCAAATTTTTATCACGTCTGAAGCTGTCAAACTGAATTTTACACCCCCTTAACACAGAATTGTCAATATTTTGAGTTAGAGCTGGGAGAAGTATCTATAATTTTGATATTATTTGTCTCACTGGTAGTACACTACACTGTAAAAATATTTTTGAGAAAGAGCAGGTGCGATTTTTTTAATTTGAATTTATTGTCTAAAAAGAAATGCACTACGAAATAACTGTGTTCTCGGGCCTAAGAGATGGATTCCTGAAATCTAGATTCTGTACTTTGGGAACTTTCCTGAATGATTTGCTGGTTTCAATTTGTCAAACTCAATAAAAGTAAAGGATTTACATCTTTGGTTTACAGAAATTCTGTTAAAAAAGTGCCATTTTGGCATTCTACGGCTATAATAAGCATTTTTAAGCAGTTTACATTTTATGCCTAAGAGGCATGCAGACTTTCTATCTGACAGCTTTTTTTTATCCTGATATTTGTGTTTCTATGCTTAAATCAAATTAAATTAACCATTTGTGAACTCTAAATAAAGAGAAAAGTAGATTATCACAGAAAAAAAAGTGCAGCATATTTTGTATTCATGGCCCTGGTTAAACGGCCTAATTGATGTATGTAAAATGTGAAGCGCTTTATACATCAAATCTGTAGTCCATCACAAATATTTCACTAAATCTGTAAAAAAAGTATTTAACTATATTCAGTACACCTTACTCCTTTAAAGGCTACCATATGTTTTTTCCTGTATGATAGTAAGTGGTCAAAATTTATGCCTATTGAGACTAAAACTAAATGCAAGTTTTCCATCGAAAAGTGAAAAAAACAGGCCGTCAGACCATATTGTCTTGCAAAAAAATTAAATGCAAGAGTCCTTTTGCATTTCGACTTCTTGTATCATAACACCTTAGCATAGAAATGAACAAAAAGTAACACATTTTCACCTTTGATAGCTGCTGTGTGCATTTTTATATGTCAATATGGACTACCGCCTAAATTGACTCTAAATAATTCTCAGTACTACATGCTCCAAGACCATTTTATTCTCATGTGGTATACTTTTTGTAACTTTTCTATACATTTAAAGTACATTTAATATATATGAAAGAATAATTTAAGCTTAAAAAACTTCAAAAACTTCAAATTGGCTGAGAAAAATGCATATTTATATAAGGCTTCCCTGCATTGGAAAATCTCTATTTTCAGGCATAGGCACATATAAATTTTGACTTTGGAATAAATACAATACATCTGATAAATAAAATGAGTATGCAGATGCTTTTAATACTTAATATCTAATATTCAAGAGCATTTAAAAAGCAAATTTTTGCAAAATTTCAAGTTTTTAGGCCAAAATCTTGACAGTTGAAGATATTTAATTTATACGTCAAAAAATAAACCTCCAAATGTCAATACTAAAATGACCATAGTTTCTGTTATATATGACATATGGCCATGAAACTTGGCAAACTATCTCATTATTGCCTAAGCTTAGGTTATGCAAAGTTTTATAAAGATTGGTCAAGTCTTTCTGTCCTATTAGGTCCAAGGACACAGTTATCGTCCTTTGGTTTTCGTTGTCTACGAATATAGTCCCTAGTGTAAACAGTGTATAACTTGCATGTTTTTATTTAATACACTTTCCCAATTATTTCTTTATATTAAATGCATGAAATATTAAGTAGGGGGATGTAATTACATGTCAAAAAAAATTTGGGGTGCTGAAACTTTATGTTAAGTAGTGATTTGGTCCAGTTCTAAAAGGTCAAATTTTATCACGTCTGAAGCTGTCAAACTGAATTTTACACCCCCCTTAACACAGAATTGTCAATATTTTGAGTTAGAGCTGGGAGAAGTATCTATAATTTTGATATTATTTGTCTCACTGGTAGTACACTACACTGTAAAAATATTTTTGAGAAAGAGCAGGTGCGATTTTTTTAATTTGAATTTATTGTCTAAAAGAAATGCACTACGAAATAACTGTGTTCTCGGGCCTAAGAGATGGATTCCTGAAATCTAGATTCTGTACTTTGGGAACTTTCCTGAATGATTTGCTGGTTTCAATTTGTCAAACTCAATAAAAGTAAAGGATTTACATCTTTGGTTTACAGAAATTCTGTTAAAAAGTGCCATTTTGGCATTCTACGGCTATAATAAGCATTTTTAAGCAGTTTACATTTTATGCCTAAGAGGCATGCAGACTTTCTATCTGACAGCTTTTTTTTTATCCTGATATTTGTGTTTCTATGCTTAAATCAAATTAAATTAACCATTTGTGAACTCTAAATAAAGAGAAAAGTAGATTATCACAGAAAAAAAGTGCAGCATATTTTGTATTCATGGCCCTGGTTAAACGGCCTAATTGATGTATGTAAAATGTGAAGCGCTTTATACATCAAATCTGTAGTCCATCACCAAATATTTCACTAAATCTGTAAAAAAAAGTATTTAACTATATTCAGTACACCTTACTCCTTTAAAGGCTACCATATGTTTTTTTCCTGTATGATAGTAAGTGGTCAAAATTTATGCCTATTGAGACTAAAACTAAATGCAAGTTTTCCATCGAAAAGTGAAAAAACAGGGCCGTCAGACCATATTGTCTTGCAAAAAATTTAAATGCAAGAGTCCTTTTGCATTTCGACTTCTTGTATCATAACACCTTAGCATAGAAATGAACAAAAAGTAACACATTTTCACCTTTGATAGCTGCTGTGTGCATTTTTTATATGTCAATATGGACTACCGCCCTAAAT